>NW_020664393.1:49832661-49888273 GCF_002925995.2 Terrapene triunguis
GGGGGGGGGGCGGCCGGAGGCTTTTTCGCCTGGGGCGGCGAAAAAGCCAGAGCCGGCCCTGTATGCAAACTAAATACCATCAATTTAGGCTTGAATAGAGACTGGGAATGGCTGAGCCATTACACACATTGAATCTATTTCCCCATGTTAAGTATCCTCACACCTTCTTGTCAAACTGTCTGAAATGGGCTATCTTGATTATCACCACAAAAGTTTTTTCTCTTAATTAATTAGCCTCTTAGAGTTGGTAGGGCAACTCCCACCTTTTCATGTTCTCTGTATGTGTATATATATCTCCTTACTATATGTTCCATTCTATGCATCTGATGAAGTGGGCTGTAGCCCACGAAAGCTTATGCTCAAATAAATTTGTTAGTCTCTAAGGTGCCACAAGTACTCCTGTTCTTTTTGTGGATACAGACTAACACGGCTGCTACTCTGATACCTTATGAGAGGGGTCTTTAGGAACTTTGTTTAGTCTAAGCAAATGAAGGCTGAGGGGAGATATGATTACTCTGTATAAATATAACAGATGGATAAACATCAGGGAGGGTGAGAATTTATTTAAGTTAAAGACGACTGTTGGCACAAGAATAAACTGGATATAAACAAGTTTATGCTTGAAATTAGATAACAGTTTCTAAGTGAAGTGCTGGAACAGCCTTCCAAGAAGAGTAGTGGAGGTAAAAACCTAATTTGTTTCAAGACTGAGCTTGATACATTTATGGAGTGGATGGTATGATGAAATTGCTTACAATGGCATATGGCCCATCTGCAACTGCTATTGACAAAAATTTCTAATGGCTAGAAATGGGAGGGCTCTGAGTTAATACAGAGAATTCTTTTCCGGGTGTCTGGATGGTGAGTTTTGCTCACATGCTCAGGATCTAACTGATCACCATGTTTGGGGTCAGGAAGGAATTTTTCCCCAGGTTAGAGTTGCAGAGACCTTAAGGGGGGTTTTCCTCCCTCTGCAGCATGGGGCAAGGTCACTTGATGGTTTGATCTAGACTAAATTATGGGTTATCTGTAACTTTAAGTCTTTAAATCAAGATTTGAGGACTTCAGTAACTCAGCCAGAGCTTATGGGCCTACCACAGGTAGAGTGGTTGAGATTCTGTGACTTGCAATGTGCATGAGATCAGACTACATGATCATGATTGTCCTTTCAGCATCTGAGTCAATGAGACCCCCTAGGAAGATCGCACACAAAAATTGCCAAGATGTTTGCAGGTATAGAATGGTTGGGCATCAAAGAAAGGTTTAATAACATCTGCAGATTATTTGGTACAGTATAAATTCCATGTCAACAAATCTGGCCTCATGTTGTTTTTTTTTTTAATTAAAAGTCATTTAACAACTTTATTGGGCTCCTCCAGAGAGATGTCAAGGATTTTAACTATTTAGACATAACACTTGATTAGAAGAGTTGAAAGAATTGTGTAATAATTGTCCTCTTATTCTTAGAAATGGTGTTTAGAATTTCTACATATGATGTGCACTTCTATTTCCAGATTTCAGGGAATATTGTTTTAGGTAAAAGAAACTGACACTTTTCTCAGATGCAGAAGGGTAAAATTAATATAACTCTTTTCTGGCTTCAGTGAAGTTCCTCTGACATTGTGGATGTCCCTTCAAATGTTTTCAGTGGTGATCAGGATTATGTAATACCTGCTGTACTTCTCCATTCTCTGAATCCTGTCTCAAAATTTGTGAAATTGGAGAACAGGCAGTAGAGTGGTTCATAAAGGAACGTATGCTACTGGAGTTTTGCTGTCATGAAGCCTGGTAGGGTCTTTTGGGGATAAGGGAAGGAAACATGTGAAGTCACTTTGGCCATGATCCCACAACTGCATGTAACTGTGCCAAAGTATAGACTCACTGAAGTCAAAGGGAGTCCATGCAGACACAGAGGCCTGCTTGTGAGCATGCAGTCGCCAAACTGGACTCTTTGTGTGCAGAGCTGCAGATATACATAGGATTTGGAAGCCAAACATCTACAGAGAAATAAACATTGCCATCCCCAGATTGGACATAAATTTTGAAAGCCCAAATTTACTAATGGTCTGATTCAAAGCCAGTTGAAGTCAGTGGAGTCTTTCTGTTAGCTTCAGTGGTCATAGCTTTAAGACCTGGAGTTTTCTGCCCTTTAGAGGGATGCATAAGAGATGATCTAACCCATAGTATTTAAATACAGTATTTCAATTTCAAAGTGTAATAAACATTGATTTTTAATAAGACATGGAACACTGGGGATGTTCCAGGAGACTGAAAGAAGGCTAATATTGTGTCAATATTTTAAAAGGGTAAATGGTAATCTAGGTAATTATAGATTTGTCAGCCTGGCATCGATTCTGGGCAAGATAATGGAGCAGCTGATATAGGATTCAATTAATAAAGAACTAAAGGAGCGTAATGTAATTAATGCAAATCAACATGGCTTTATGGAAAATAGATCCTGTCAAACTGATTTGGTATCTTTTTTGGATGTGATGACAAGTTTGGTTGATAAAGGTGATGGTGCTGATATAATATACTTAGACTTCTGTAAGGCATTTAACTTTGTACCACATGGCATTTTGATTAAAAAATTAGAAGCATAGTCGCCGACTCCGTGGGTGCTCCAGAAAAAAAAATAGTGGGTGCTCAGCACCCACCGGCAGCCCCACTGATCAGCTCCTCCCCGTCCTCCCCCAGTGCCGCTCAGCTGTTCAGTGGTGTGCAGGAGATGCTGGGGGGAAGGGGAAGAGTGAGGGCAGGGCATGCTCAGGGGAGGGGGTGAAAAGGGAAGAGTTGGGGCAGGGGCAGGAAGAGGCGGGGTGGAGGTTGGAGCTTGGGGGAAGGGGTGGGTGGGGCCTGCGGTGGAGTGGGGGTCGAGCAGCCCTCGGGAAATCATAAAGTTGGTGCCTGTGATGAGAAGGATTTAAAATTAACATGACACACATTAAATATATTAGAAGCTGGTTAACGGTTAGGTTTCAAAATGTAATTTAAATGGGGAATCATCATCAAAAAGGTGTGTTTCAAGTAGGGTCTTGCTGGGATCGGTTCCTGGTTGTATGCTATTTAACATTCCTATCAACGACCATGAAGAACACAAAATCAGCAATGATTAAGTCTGCAGATGATACAAAAATTGGGGGGGAGGGGGTAAATAATGAAGAGGACAAGTCACTGATATAGAGCCATGTGGATCACTTGGTAAGCTGGGGGCAAGCAAACAATAAATATGCATTTTAAAATGGCTAAATGTAAATGTATACATAGAAACAAAGAATGTAGTCCTTACTTACAGGATGGGGGATTCTATTCTGCGAAGCAGTGATTCTGACAAGGATTTGGGTGTTGTGGTGGATGATAAATTGAACATGAGCTCCCAGTGTGACATTATGGCCAAAAGGGCTAATGCAGTCATTACATATATAAACAGGCGACTCTCGAGTAGGAGTAGAGCGGTCTGACAGGGCACTATCAGCAGCACCCTGATCACTGACATTGAAGGCCCAGCTGGAGGCAGTTAATCTTTCTGTTGGGGATTATGAGCACCTGGGGGTAATCACTGGGGATAACAATGTAATTGGGGGGATACAAGTGGAAGGAACGGGAAGCTAGGAAGGAACTCAGAAGGAAAACTCAGAAGATGAGCCTGGGCTGGCTGAGGAATGAAGGGTGTGGGGAAGCCTCCCTCTGCTATAAACCAGCTTTACACTGTGCTAATTTGAAAAAAAAAATACACACCTTGGTGAAAGAATAACCTGGTGTGTTTTTGTGACCGCGAGACCACGCAAACTGGCCAGGCAGTGGTGTACACTGGATAGTGACAGAGATGCTCTGTGGCAAGAGGTTATTTTACTTCTGTATTTGACATAGGTGTGGCCACTGCTAGAATACTGTGTCCAGTTTGATGTCCACAATTCAAGAAGGATATTGATAATTTGAGAAGGTTCAGAGAAGAGCCATGAGAATGATTGAAAAAAATATGCCTTATAGTGATAGAATCAAGAAGCTCAATCCATTTAATTTAACAAAATAAACATTAAGGGATGACTTGATAACAGTCTATAAGTGCCTACATGCGGAACAGGTATTTAATAGTGGGCTTTTCAATCCAGCAGAGAAAGGTATAACATGATCCAAAGGTTGGAAGTTGAAGGTAGACAAATTTTGACTGGAAATAAGACATACATTTTTAACTATGAGAGTAATTAACCATTGGAACAATGTACCAAGTGTCATGGTATAATCCATCACAACAATTTTGCAATCAAGATTGGATGTTTTCTAAATATATGCTCTAGGAATTATTTTGGGAAAGTTCTATGGCCTGTGTAATACAAGAGGTCAGACTTGATGATCAAAGTGGTTTCTCCTGGCTTTGGAATCTATGAATCTATGACTGTCAACTCTGTAAAAGTTAGTTTCCATTCAGATGCAATGATGTCACAAGAGAACCTAAAATAGGAAGTAGGAAAAATCATTTAATGATGGAATCCAGATCTATATGCCTCTTTTCATACAGCCCTGGCTATTTAGGAGCAGGCTGATTTCTTATTTCTTTATTTCAATTTGTAATACAGTTTTTAAAAGTGCCTGTGATGGGCTCTTGGTCTCTTGCCATAATTTAAAAATACATTCAGATACAAAGCAAATAAAGCAGCAACTACTTACCAACCCCAAACCAGAAAATTGGCAAGATACTGAGAAAAATCTTTAAATGCATTGCAAAAATGGGGCAAAATTATCACAGGGGATTGGGAGTATTTATTATTAATTATTTATTTTATTATTATGTATTATTTGTATTTCCAGAGGACCTGAAAACCTCAGTTGTGGACAGGACATTGTATTTATTGCTGTACAAACCCTGAAGAAAATATGGTCCTTGCACCAAACAACCCCCCTCATGATCTTTACTTATTTCCACCATGATAGTTCTTGTGCTATTTATTTATTTTTATTACTGTAGCACCTAGCTGCCCTGGTCATGGAACAGGACTCCATTGTGTTAGCTGCTATACAGACAAAGAACAAAAAGATGGTCACTGCACCAAAGGGCTTACACTCTAAGCATAAGAGAAGTGACCACAGGTGCATACAGATGAGGTAGCACAAGAAAACAATGAGACAGCATGATAGGATGTGATCTCAGCACAGCTAACCATTGTCAACATTTTTGTGCTAAATGTCTAGATCTTTCAATCTTTATTTGAGTAGGGGCTTTAGGATTTGTTCCTAAATATATAAAAAATGGACACAACCTAATGTGCTTGGAAAGATAAGCAGGAAAAAAAAGGAAATATTACAGATTTTGGCAATCCTAGAGAGTCACTGCAAAGTACTATTCTGGAGCACTCGGGAAAAGAGCTTGTCTGAATACTGTACAGTGCTGTGCCTCCCTATAAGGTACCGACATGTTTACTGGAAAGCTCTGAACACTTTTATTAGAACAGGAAGATCAAAATATTTACTGTGGATATAGAAGCTGAAAGACAAAACAAAGTAATTGCCTTTTCTTTTTTCCAGTTCTTCCACATTTGCCAGGTATCTCCCACAAAGAAAATGCAGCTTACAGACCATGAAGTATTCTTCTATTCCCACGGAGAATTTCAAAGGGAAACTTTCTTTTAAAATGTAAATCTACCACCAGGTTAATATAAAAAAAGGAAAATACCAAAAAATAAAATATAAAAGAGGATATCCTCGTATTAGTCAAGGTTGAAAGGGGATCAGTACATATGCAAATGTGCAATATGCAAATTCTGTAGCTGGTTCTGCTCCTCTGGTGAATGGAAAGATATGTCTGGTATTTCTGAAAACAGTATGAATCAATAAGATGTCTCAGGTTATGCAAAAATAAATTGTGAAGAGTCTAGAGGTACACAAATAAAATATGCAGTCTATTACACATGACAATAATCAGGGACTGATACAAGGAAGAAATGATTATTTAGACCTTAAAAAAGGATGGTGAACACTACAGGTGCATAGGTTTCGATTTCCAAAAATGACTGAGATTTAGATATAAACTCCTTCCCTTTAATTTTAATAACTGTTGTGTGCCTAACTTCTGTAGGCAGCTTTGAAAATCTCAGCCTGGCATATTTTGCGGGTCATCTATTCAGACAACCCTAAGGAAGACTTCAGTGGAGATTTTAAAATATGCTATTCAAAGGACCTCAAGCTGAAACTGCTTTTGTATTATTGCCCCTTCCGTAAAAGTATTAACAAGCAGTGACATGCCTTCTCAGTAATGGAGCACTGTGGATGTTATTATTAATGTGATTAAATGTTACACAATTTGGCAGCTATAATGGTGGAGACTGTCATGCATAAGGCAATACTAAAAAGGCTGTCATCAAAACAATGGCCGAGCCAGTGAACGTGTCTGAAAAGAAGGCAGATGATCAAAGGAATGTGGTCACAGAGGTGGGGAGAACCTGAAAATTAGAAAACTATATAAATGACTAACATCAGCCCTGCTCAAATGTGGTGGTATTCAAAGGATGTAAATAGATGTGTGGATCAAGGATACAATTTGGACCTTACTTTGTAAGACATAAAGGAGGAGTTACTTGAAAAGCCAAACCGTCCACAGGAGGGCTAAAGGTACTCAGAAAACAACTTGGGTCACATCTTCAGATTATGTAAATTGGCATAGCTCCATTGAATTCAAATACAGCTGTACCAATTTGCATCAGGTAAAGCTCTGGCTCCACGAGTTTTGCATGTAGATATTGAGAGTTTGCATTCCATTACTGGAAAGCAAGTGCAGAGGAATAGGACGAGTCAGATGGGTTAAATCTAATCTAATCTGTCTGCATTTAAGGTATTTAATAAGCACATTAAAAGTTACAGACCCTGCAGAGACCAGGAAAAACTGTTCATCAGTGCAGGGAGAGAGAGGACAAAAAAGAAGGGATGCTGATACATAATCTTCGGAAGATTTATTTGGGTCTTGGCAGTACAGGGTATGTGGTTGCAAGAGATAGGCCACATGGTGAGTGACCCCTGATGTTGAAGAGCCAAGAAACAGTTTTCCACAACTCCCCCAGTCTACTTAGTCACATACCCTACTTCCACAGAGCTCCAAATATACCGTGTCCATGTGGAGGGGAATCCACTTGGGTAACGGGAGAAAGGGTTGATGGAACATTGCCTCACTTTCACATTCTCTGACAAACTTTGGGCCACATTAACAGTTTTTTCCCCCCACTGCTTTCATTGTCAAAAAGCAGAGGAGATGATCTGAGCCAAAGCTATTAATTTTACTGAAGATGGAAATAGAGTGAGCTTAAAAGTTTTCTCATGAGGCTTGTCCAGAAAATAATTGGAGGGTAGATAAAAGGACTATTAACAGGTTTGGTGAAGTCTGAATGAGCATCTGAACCTTTGGATGCTTAGGCAAACGAAACCTCAGAACTTTTTGAAGTTTGTCCAGGGCTGCTGAGATGTATAAGGTGGTTTTCAGCACATTCCCTCAGCAGAAATGTTAGAGGCTCCTTGAAATGACAAAGAAGGAACAAAGAAGGCAATAAGGAGCAAATCTGAAGTGTAGTACTGGATAAATCATGTGGGCTATAGCTGAAAAGATAGCAAATGGTCTGTTCAATTGAAGGCTATAAAGTAAAAGAACTTATGCTTATTGCTGTTAAAAGAGTAATTCAGGTGAAAAATGTACTTATTTTTCTCAACTATAGAAGGTGCTAATGTTTCAGCTGAATTGCTAGTGACAGTGATGCATACTCTAAATACTCCTCTGCTTATTTATTAAAACAGTGCATTGCAGTGGGAATATGCTAGCAAATTTCCATGGTTTAAATTGACTGGGATTTGGAAAGCCATAGTCTCTCAGGGATAAAAACAAGACAAAACAACTTTTCTTTTTATTAGTGTCACTGTACCAATTCCCAGCACAACTATTTGTCCTTTGAAAATGACCCCCTAGGAGGAATTACACTGGCAAGAGCCAGTTAATGATATAGAGATTAAAAAAAACACACCTTAAATAATCAATTGATTTCAAAATGAAAATGTTTTGCTATTCCCCATTCTGCACCAGAGAGCAAAACACTGTTTCGTTTCCTTACACAAAACTCTTTCATCAGCTTTTGTTCTGTTTCACAGAAAAAAACCCAACTTCTCGGAGGTTTTTTGTCCAGACAAACAGCTAGGGATATGATGCTTTAACAGCATATTTTTCATCTAGTTCTCAATCTGACTTCCATTATTGCAGGTATAAAACTCTGTCTGGAAATAATTGTGGCTGCATCTTTGAATCCCAGTTCATTATGGGTAAATTCATATTAGCATTTAGAGATCTGATATGCAAGCACAATCAGTTGGGTAGGCAAATCTAACCATTTATGCCCATAAATGGAGGCCATTTATGAAAAATATGGGTATTAATCTTATTTGAGGGGATTCCTCTCTTTTAAACTGAAGATTGTTTTTGTCTGACTTATCAAAGGACCACTCTTCTGTATCAGTACCACTTTGTGATAATGTCCTCCAGGCAAAGATAAGAACTCTATGCCCTAGTTTGGAACATTGATTTCAACATGACATAATATGGAAATCCCTCAACTCTATCTAAATATATGACCCTCAACACCATAGTATATGAGCACCTAAAACAGTATAGTACCTAGAATCTTTTCGCAAAGTGGTATCAGATACAGCAAAGAGTGCAGGAGCTTCCACTTACACCAGTTTAGCCAGAGGAACCTGTCCAGAAAAACACTAAAACTATTTTTAATATAAATAAGACTCACATAAAAACAGATGTTGGGGGGTGGGGGGGGGGGGGGAGACAGCTCTAACATGACATGTGCCTGATGCCATGACCCTGAACATTGTGTTGGTATATTGTATCAGTTTCCTCTACCCTTTGTTTATTTTTATTATCTTTCTAGATTGCAGAGTCTTTGAGGCAGTGACTGGTTTCTTGTGTGTTTGTATAGTGGCTAGTGAACCTAATGGGCACCTTAGAGTGCTAGCACAATATAAATAATAATTATCCCCCCAAATCAGTCAGTATGGGCTACCATGGTAATGGCAGGATACATACCTTTTCCTTTCCTTGCAGGCTGAAAGTAGCACATCTGCAAAGCTCTTATTTCCTTCGGGCCTGGGGCACAAAGGACTGAAATGAAGGTGTAAAAATATTCAGATGGGACAGAGCACAAATTACTCTTCTCCTTCTCCCACAAGTCTGTAGTAGCTACCCCATCTTCACCTCCACCCAAGTCTCTGGTGGCTATAAAGTAAAATAAGTTATCACCCTCTCCTTCATTCCTGATGTGTCTGGTTCTTTTTCACTTCCAGTGTCTTTGTCTGCATAGCACATATGCTTGTAAATGGCAAAAGGGGCTGCCTTTGCCTGTTACTTTCATTTGCTTTGCAGATGGTTGCTTCTGCACATCTTCTGGTGTTCTTACATAGGGGAATTCTATGGGTTATCATAAGAATTGGTGGGATTAGTAGCTGCAAAAGGGCTGTCAGCTACTTTCCACAATTCTCTGATAGCAGCAGAAGCTGCCAGAAGTGAGAGTGGAGATTTTTCAGCTTTACCATCTCCTGCTGATCTTGTCTATTCCCTGAAGCTATCACTGTGGCTACTCCCTACCCACCCTTCCCCATGGACTGTGATTTGATGCAGTGAGAAGGCTTGCTGGCTCCTGTCACCTTGAGAGCTATGCTGGTGGGCGTATAACTGGTAGGGCAACCCATCCCAGACAGTCAAAGGGTAGGAGCTAGATTAATGGCAGTCCACCAGATAAGGGGTTGGGCATGAGCTAATAAGCTGCTGCTGTAAAAAACAAAGCTGTTATGGAAACCTACTCTACTGTTCGGCTCAGCAAACTCAACTTAGTTTGACATAGAAGAGAAATGATTATGCGAAATGGCCAAATGCAGAAGGAAGCTACTCCTCTAATGAATTTTCTCCCTCCTAAATTCATAACTAAAATTGGTACATGGAACATGCCAACACCATATGAGCCTGGTAAGATAGCTCAAATAACAAAAGAAATGGACAGATATAAACTAGGTATATTAGGCCTAAGTGAAATGAGATATGTAACATCAGGACAAGTAACTTTATCGACTGGACACTTACTATATTCTGGGCTATCGAATGCCAGTAATGTACACAGAGATGGCATGGATCTGATACTATCAAGGAAGGCAGCTAAAAGTCTGATAGAATGGACAGCAGTTTGGGAAGAATCATAAGAACACATCAAAGCTCCAGAAAGTGTCCATTATTCAGGGTTATTCTGTAACAATTCAAGCTAGCCAAGATGAAAAAGAAAATTTTTATGAACAGCTACAGAGCACAGTAGACAAGATCCCAGAAAAGGTTGCCCTTCTAATAATTGGAGACATGAATGCTAAAGTGAGGAGCAACAATAATAGCAGAGAAATAAATATAGGGAAACAAGACATGAAATGGTGAAATGAACAAAAATGGTGAAATGTTTGCCAATTTTTGTGGAATGAATGAACTGATCATTAGAGGAGCTATTTTCCCTCACCATTCTATCCACAAGGTGACCAGACCATACAATAACGAACCAGATTGTAATTTGGCTCTAGTGAAGAAGAACTTTAGAGGATGTATGTAGCAGGAAGGGTGCAGATATGGAATGGACTATGCACTAATGATAGTTAAATTGAGAAAAATAAGAATAAAAACAAGAAGCAGAGGTGCCCTCATTATAACATCACCAAGCTAAAACAGACAACAGTACAGCAAACGAAACCTCAGGACTTTTTGCAGTTTGTCCAGGGCTGCTGAGATGTATAAGATGGTTTTCAGCACATTCCCTGAGCAGAAATGTTAGAGGCTCCTTGAAATGCTAGCAAACAGGTGCTTGAAGATGAAGATGATGGAAGAGTAGAAGGCAAATGGAAACATGTAATGGAAACTTTCAAAAAAAAAAACAGTGAAGAAGGGCTGAGATTCAGGAAGAGACCCCACAACGATTGCTTGTTGGAGGATATATTGTAGAAAATAGAAGAATATCGTAAAATTAATCTGAAACTAAATCAATCAAGCACAAGAACACAGAAACAATGATTTCTGGGAGGAATATAATGCATAGAATAAAGAGGTCAAAAAGAGTGCAGGAAAGACAAATAATATTTTCTATAAAAAATAGCAATGGATGCACAGATTGACAAAGCACAAAATGACATGAAGACCCTGTACAATCTCACTAGCGTGGTAGCTAAAACTCAAAAATTATGAGTGGTTACTATTTAAGAATTGTCCAGGCATCAAGGCCTTTTAGAAAGATGAAACAGAGGGCTAACAGAATAAAAACGCCAAGATCTAATGGCTAGATTTCTTCCATAATCTGAGGAAATTTAGACTTGTTGCAGCATTTTGCGAGCGTGTACTGATAGTGCAGCTAAAGACACTTGCCGTTTTTCTCCTCTCTGTGAATCAGTAAATGGATTAAAATCATGTTGATATCAAACATTGATGTTATATGATGTGCTAGATACAGAATTAAAATGGAAAAATTTAAGGAATCTAGTATTATAATTATAATATATATAAAAGGGAAGCTAAGTGTCAGAGAAACAGCTTTGGACAAAATATTGTAAACTTTAATGACAGGATTTACCTCATGGTTAATCCCATTAGGAAAGAAAAGGGTTGTATTCATATTGATTTATTTTAGTTTAGTTTAAGTGATAAAGTGGGTAAGTAAAGCTAATGTTTGCACTCAATCATGTTTATATTTTCAAGTTAGTGAAATGTATCTGTATGGACAGAAGCAGTAATTAAAAGAAACTAAAACCAAATGGTGGGTGTTAATGTGAAAGGACCCTTGACCACAATGTGGAATAATCAGAAATATAACTAATAATATACAGAGTCTGCTGGGCATGACATACCAAGATCTCATCATTGTTGTCAAAACAAGAGAACAGAAATGAAGATTTACGCAGCTTTTCTGGCCTGCTAGAGAACAACAGTTCTTGAAGTGACTTTGCATTGTATAATGGATTGTTAAAACAAGTTTAAAGAACATCAAAGAACATGGAGAGACTTCGTATACATTGTATTAACTTTAATCTGGGCATTTCAGCAGCTAGCAGGGTCTTGATGGAGAAGCTGTAATTTGAGCAAGCATAACTACAAAATTGACCAGGGATGTACCACAAAAGAGCACATGGAAAGTGACTTACGGAAGTAAGTTGCTGACGAGAGCAAAGCAGCAAGTGTTCAAAGTATATCCCAAGATGGTTGTACCAACAACTATGGCTTAACTTGTCTTACACAAGATGGTGTGACAAGATGTGTTGCACAAAGAGACTGGAAAATTCCAAGCACAGTTGCAAGTACTTAAAAACTGATTGGATGACGAGAGAGCTTGACTGTCATTTTATAGAGACATTTTGAATCTCCGGAACACCATCTGGTTGATCAATTCCAGTACCTCCAAGAAGAGGAACCAAGTTGGACCACCAGCAGGTTAAAATGGCCTGTCTCCTTCAGCACATTGCTTCCCGAAAGCTGAAGACACCTGGAAGGGAGAACAGTGAGGCCCTGAGCTAGCCACTTCAGAGTTCTCCTGGTGACATCAAGTTCCTGTCTTGGATAGGCACCTTTAACTATCTCTTTCTATTTTCAAGTAGTTCAGGTTTCCCACTAGCATACTGGAAAAACACAGTAGTTGTGTCTGTCCTTCACTCCACCTGTGTTTGAAAAATCAATTCTTGCTCTGAATGATAATTGAGCCAAAAGCTGACTATTGGGCAAAGATCTGGTGATAAGTAACTCACAGACTTTCTCTTGGGTGACAACCTAAATCAGTCAATTGACCACTTCTTGAAACTGAGTGCCTAATTAGTAAGAAAGTCTACATGCCTGTTTATGTGTTTTAAAGATTGTCATATTTACAGTGTGTCTTTGTTTTGTAACAGGTTCAAATCAAGACTGCTGTACAGTATCTTTAAAACTGAACAAATTAGTTAGCTAGGAATACAGAATACTGTACATCTGTCTACTTTAGTTAGTAGTTTCACACTGCCTTTCAATTATAGGCATAAATGGACATAAAATCAGAGCAAGCATGCAAGCTTTTAGAGATGCACTCAGTCTATACAATGTAGGTATTTATCTTAGAGCAGGGGTGGGCAAACTTTTTATGCTGGCCCTCAAGCTACCACTGGGGAGCAGGGTCCGGGGCTTGCCCTGCTCTTGCACTCCAGCCGGGGAGCAGAGTTGG
This sequence comes from Terrapene triunguis, assembly GCF_002925995.2. Taxonomy (NCBI): domain Eukaryota; kingdom Metazoa; phylum Chordata; order Testudines; family Emydidae; genus Terrapene; species Terrapene triunguis. The sequence goes on from NW_020664393.1 coordinate 49,845,906, forward strand.
GGGTCACTCCACGCAGCTCCCAGAAGTAGTGGAACGGCCCCCCTCTGGCTCCTACATGTTCCAATGGCCCCCTCCGGCACTCCAATGGGAGCTGCAGGGGCAGTGCCTGCGGACAGGACAGCGTGCATAGCCATCTGGCCGCGCCTCTGCCTAGGAGCCGGAGAGGGACATGCCGCTGTTTCTGGGAGCCACTTGAGGTAATCGCAGCCTGGAGCCTGCACCCCTGAGCCTCTCCCCATGTCCTAACCCCCTGCCCAGCCCTGATCCCCCTCCCGCCCTCCAAAACCCTCGATCCCAGCCTGGAGCACTCTCCTGCACCCCAAACCTCTCATCCCCACCCCCACCCCAGAACCTGCACCCCCAGCCAGAGCTTGCACTCCTTCCCGCACTCCAACCACCTTCCCCAGCCCTGACCCACCTCCTGCCCTCTGAACCCCTTGATCCCAGCCCAGAGCACCCTCCTACACCCCAAACTCCTCATCCCCAGTCCCCCCCACAGCCCTCACCCCCCCCCACAGACCCAACTCCCCCACCCCAACCCGGAGCCCCCTCCCACACCCTGAACTCCTCATTTCTGGCCCCACCCCAGAGCCCATACCCCCAAGCAGAGCCCTCACCCCCTCCTGCACCCCAACACCAATTTTGTGAGCATTCATAGATTCATAGATTCATAGATTCTAGGACTGGAAGGGACCCTGAGAGGTCATCGAGTCGAGTCCCCTGCCCGCATGGCAGGACCAAATACTGTCTAGACCATCCCTGATAGACATTTATCTAACCTACTCTAAAATATCTCCAGAGATGGAGATTCCACAACCTCCCTAGGCAATTTATTCCAGTATTTAACCACGCTGACAGTTAGGAACTTTTTCCTAATGTCCAACCTAGACCTTCCTTGCTGTAGTTTAAGCCCATTGCTTCTTGATCTATCCTTAGAGGCTAAGGTGAACAAGTTTTTTCCCTCCTCCTTATGACACCCTTTTAGACACCTGAAAACTGCTATCATGTCCCATCTCAGTCTTCTCTTTTCCAAACTAAACAAACCCAATTCTTTCAGCCTTCCTTCATAGGTCATGTTCTCAAGACCTTTAATCATTCTTGTTGCTCTTCTCTGGACCCTCTCCAATTTCTCCACATCTTTCTTGAAATGCGGTGCCCAGAACTGGACACAATACTCCAGCTGAGGCCTAACCAGCGCAGAATAGAGCGGAAGAATGACTTCTCGTGTCTTGCTCACAACACACCCATTAATACATCCCAGAATCACGTTTGCTTTTTTTGCAACAGCATCACACTGTTGACTCATATTTAGCTTGTGGTCTACTATAACCCCTAGATCCCTTTCTGCCGTATTCCTTCCTAGACAGTCTCTTCCCATTCTGTATGTGTGAATCTGATTGTTCCTTCCTAAGTGGAGCACTTTGCATTTGTCTTTGTTAAACTTCATCCTGTTTACCTCAGACCATTTCTCCAATTTGTCCAGATCATTTTGAATTATGACCCTGTCCTCCAAAGCAGTTGCAATCCCTCCCAGTTTGGTATCATCTGCAAACTTAATAAGCGTACTTTCTATGCCAATATCTAAGTCGTCAATGAAGATATTGAACAGAGCCGGTCCCAAAACAGACCCCTGCGGAACCCCACTCGTTATGCCTTTCCAGCAGGATTGGGAACCATTAATAACAACTCTCTGAGTACGGTTATCCAGCCAGTTATGCACCCACCTTATAGTAGCCCCATCTAAATTGTATTTGCCTAGTTTATCGATAAGAATATCATGTGAGACCGTGTCAAATGCCTTACTAAAGTCTAGGTATACCACATCCACAGCTTCTCCCTTATCCACAAGACTCATTATCCTATCAAAAAAAGCTATCAGATTGGTTTGACACGATTTGTTCTTTATAAATCCATGCTGGCTATTCCCTATCACCTTACCACCTTCCAAGTGTTTGCAGATGATTTCCTTAATTACATTCAAGGCCCTCCATACAATTTCTATTCCCAGATGTGGCCCTCAGGCCAAACAGTTTGCCCACCCGTCTTAGAGACTTAGGAGTGTTAATCAGATCCTCAGGCTAATATCATTCCCTGGGAAACAGGTTAAAAGGATTAACTGCTATTGATCCATTGGGAAGGAGAGTTTGGTGAATTGACATATAAGTAATTGAGAAATTGTCTTGTGATCTAGTTTTGGATTGGTTTTCCTCTGTTGTGTTATCACTGAATTGGTAACCAATTGGTATCAGTGAGACCGTATTCTTGGGGACTCAATCAAAAATCTAAATAAAGTCACCTTGCGTACATTTTATTTTCTATTTTGGTTGTGTGATTTGATTCTGAAAACTTGAATGGTTATATAGACCAGTTTTCTTGTGTGTGTTAGCCAAATGATAGTCCAATATAATTTTCACCTTCTCATATCCTATATTATTAGTTGCTACTGTTAATGTTTAATAAAACTCTGTAAAACTAAATTTAACTCTCAAGTCTTTTTTTAGCTAAGCAACTGAAATTAAAAGAACCTTACAAAAAGTGGTCTAGGTAATTTTTAACCTATCTTTCTTACACTAGACCAATTATACTCAGACTGAGGCTCACGAGCTACACATGGCTCTTTAATGTCTCTCCTGTGACTCTGTGCAGCACATGATATTAAAACACTGTGTGATTAATTATTAACCAATCTAAGTTATTAACCAATCAGGATGCTTTTACTGTGTTATTAACCAATCGTAGTTGATAAAATAATAATACTTGGTCATTCATTTTGCTGTGAGAATTATATGTATTTTATATATAAAATAGTACATGAAATTATATAGATAGATATAGTTTCTATATATAAAATAGTACATGAAACAATTAATTCACAGTACTATGGCTCTTTTGAGTATTGTTGATCACTAACTTGGCTCATGAACCACTGAGGTCTGAATATTATTGCACTAGACAGTGATCATGAAAAAGAACACATACCAGTGGATCAGTCCAAGACTATGACTGCAATTTAACAATGAAGACATATGAACAATTTAATATATAGAGGCAGTACTTCTGTCAACTACTGAATGGTGAGCCTCTGGTCAAACCCTCTGTGTCTGGAGGCCCGTAAGGCAGATTTGAAGAACTCAGTAGACAGTTTTATAGGTCTCTTGCAAAAGATGTGTGAAGAAGAAAAAGATAGCAAATGAGTGGGAAAATGGCCATATAGTGAAACTGCCAAAGAAAGTTGGAAGTACGAAAACTGGAGGGGCATTTAATTGGTGTCCATCCCATGTAAAATGCTTACACACATTATCCTAGACAGTTGAAAGAAAACAATAGATTCAAGACTGCAACGAGAACTGAAGAGTTCAAAGAGGAGAAAATATTCACATATCAAATAGTAAAGCTAGTTATGATCATGGCAATCACTGCTCAACATGAATTTCTTAGATATCCAAAATGCCTTTGATACAGTAGATAGAACAGTCTTATGGAAATTGCTACACCACTATGGAATTCACCAGAGATTTGTAAACATCATTCAGAGCTTGTGTGAAAATACAACATGCTACGTAATACAGAACAATGAACTGACGGAGCCATTCCAGGTAACTACTAGCATCAGGCAGGAATATTTTATGACACCCATGACCTTTTTTACTGGTAAAAGACAGAGTAATGATAAACACCACAGAAAAACCAAATAGCTCAGATGGCCAGAAAAAATCATAGAATCATAGAATCGTAGGGACCTCAGGAGGTCATCTAGTCCAACCCCCTACTCAAAGCAGGACCGATCCCCAACTAAATCATCCCAGCCAGGGCTTTGTCAAGCCTGACCTTAAAAACCTCTAAGGAAGGAGATTCCACCACCTCCCTAGGTAACCCATTCCAGTACTTCACCACCCTCCTAGTGAAAAAGTTTTTCCTAATATCCAACCTAAACCTCCCCCACTGCAACTTGATACCATTACTCCTTGTTCTGTCATCTGGTACCACTGAGAACAGTCTAGATCCATCTTCTTTGGAACCCCCTTTCAGGTAGTTGAAAGCAGCTATCAAATACCCCCTCATTCTTCCCTTCTGCAGACTAAATAATCCCAGTTCCCTCAGCCTCTCCTCATAAGTCATATGCTCCAGCCCCCTAATCATTTTTGTTGCCCTCCGCTAGACTTTTTCCCATTTTTCCACATTCATCTTGTAGAGTGGGGCCCAAAACTGGACACAGTACTCCAGATGAGGCCTCACCAATGCTGAATAGAGGGGAATGATCACGTCCCTCGATCTGCTGGCAATGCTCCTACTTATACAGACCAAAATGCCGTTAGCCTTCTTGACAACAAGGGCACACTGTTGATTCATATCCAGCTTCTCATCCACTGTAACCCCTAGGTCCTTTTCTGCAGAACTGCTGCCTAGCCACTTGGTCCCTAGTCTGTAGCAGTGCATGGGATTCTTCCGTTCTAAGTGCAGGATTCTGCATTTGTTCTTGTTGAACCTCATCATATTTCTTTTGACTCAATCCTGTTCCTGATCACTTTCCTCTCCTCGGAGTGCTTCAAAATTGATTCCTTGACGACCTGCTCCATGATTTTTCCAGGGACTGAGGTGAAGCTGACTGGCCTGTAGTTTCCCGGATTCTCCTTCCCTTTTTGAAAGATGGGCACTACATTAGCCTTTTTCCAATCATCCGGGACCTCCCCCGATCGCCAGGAGTTTTCAAAGATAATGGCCAATAGCTCTGCAATCACATCCACCAACTCCTTTAGCACCCTCGGATGCAGTGCATCTGGCTCCATCGACTTGTGCTCATCCAGCTTTTCTAAATAGTCCTGAACCACTTCTTTCTTCAGAGAGGGCTGGTCACCTCCTCCCCATACTGTGCTGCCCAGTGCAGTAGTCTGGCAGCTGGCCTTGTTCGTGAAGACAGAGGCAAAAAAAGCATTGAGTACATTAGCTTTTTCCACATCCTCTGTCACTAGTTTGCCTTCTCGATTCAGTAAGGGGCCCACACTTTCCCTGACCTTCTTCTTGTTGCTAACATACCTGTAGAAACCCTTCTTGTTACTCTTAACATCCCTTGCTAGCTGCAACTCCAAGTGTGATTTGGTCTTCCTAATTTCACTCCTGCATGCCTGAGCAATATTTTTATACTCCTCCCTGGTCATTTATCCAATCTTCCACTTCTTGTAAGCTTCTTTTTTGTGTTTAAGATCAGCAAGGATTTCACTGTTAAGCCAAGCTGGTCGCCTACCATATTTGCTATTCTTTCTACACATCGGGATGTTTTTTTCCTGCAACCTCAATAAGGATTCTTTAAAATACAGCCAGCTCTCTTGGACTCCTTTCCCCCCCATATTATTCTCCCAGGGGATCATGCCCATCAGTTCCCTGAGGGAGTCAAAGTCTGCTTTTCTGAAGTCCAGGGTCCGTATTCTGCTGCTCTCCTTTCTTTCTTGTGTCAGGATCCTGAACTCAACGATCTCATGGTCACTGCCTCCCAGGTTCCTGTCCACTTTTGCTTCCCCTACTAATTCTTCCCTTTTTGTGAGCAACAGGTCAAGAAAAGCTCTGCTCCCAGTTGGTTCTTCCAGCACTTTCACCAGGAAATTGTCCCCTACACTTTCCAAAAACTTCCTGGATTGTCTGTGCACTGCTGTATTGCTCTCCCAGCAGATATCGGGGTGATTGAAGTCCCCCATGAGAACCAGGACCTGTGATCTTCTGTTAGTTGCCTGAAGAAAGCTTTGTCCACCTCATCCCCCTGGTCTGGTGGTCTATAGCAGATTCCCACCACAACATCACCCTTGTTGCTCACACTTCTAAACTTAATTCAGAGACTCAGGTTTTTCTGGAGTTTCATACTGGAGCTCTGAGCAGTCATACTGCTCTCTTACATACAATGCAACTCCCACAATTTTTCTGCCCTGCCTGTCCTTCCTGAACAGTTCCATCCATGACAGTACTCCGGTCATGTGAGTTATCCCACCAAGTCTGTGTTATTCCAATCACATCATAATTCCTTGACTGTGCCAGGAGTTCCAGTTCTCCCTGCTTGTTTCCCAGGTTTCTTGCCTTTGTGTATAGGCACTTAAGATAACTCGCTGATTGTCCTGCTTTGTCAGTATGAGGCAGGAGTCCTCCCCTCCTGCACTCTCCTGCTCGTGCTTCCTCCTGGTATCCCACTTCCCCACTTACCTCAGGGCTTTGGTCTCCTTCCCCCGGTGAACCTAGTTTAAAGCCCTCCTCACTAGGTTAACCAGCCTGCTTCATAAATGAAGATCTTTAGAGAAGGATGAAAAATACTGATGGGACAGGGCATTATGGAATCAAAAATGAGATGGCTAGGACACATGTGGAGGGAAGAGTAGAAAGACATAAGATATGAATTGGATTGGAATCCCCAGGGCAAGAGATGGTGAGGTTAAACCAAGGACAACTTGGAAACACACAACAAAAGGAGAACTGAATGTTATCAAAATGGCATGTGAAGAAACTTAGACTGCAGCAATAGACTGCCAAGGATGGAAGGTAGTGGTGAAGGCCCTATGTTCCACATGGAATAGAGAGGCATAAATCAAGTCAAACTCAGGGAAGTCATTCACAGGGAACAGCAGCCCTTGAAACCTAATTATTCTCTCTGAGGCATTAGCTTCTATATAAGATCCCTTTGACTCTTGAAACACCAAGCACTGCACAGATGATTGACAAGGATTTTATACCCATGTTGCAACTTGAGGCCCAGTTCAGAATCCAGGCTCTTGGGTCTACTATATTGTCAAGCCCACAGGGAGTGGGAGCACAGTACTGCTAACAAACTCCATTTTATCAGGGACGCCAAAGTATTCTTGTAAGAACTGGAGAAAAGGGCAACTTCAGAGCACCTGGGAGATGTGCGACTTTAAAACATCTTTTGCTGCCTACATGGTCCCGCTGGAGCTCCAGCCAAAATTTAATCTGTTCCCTCCTGTTGGGACCAAGAAAGTGGTGATGGCAGCACTTCAGATATCACGATGAAGGGCACAGGATATGAACCTGAATAGACCAGAATGCCACCACCTTCCCTCCACCAGGAATGAATGCCTCTGCTGGCACAGTTGCCCCCGCACAAATAGGGAGTGCAATTTGCACCTGCATGGTGAATCAAACCCAACTTGTGCTAATGTTAGATTACCAGGCCCTGGATGAAAATTGTTGAGATTTTCACACATGTTCCCAAAACTGTAAAACTTTTTGTCATATTTTAAGGAAATTCTGCTAAAATAGGATTTGTGTGTTTGTATATATGTAAATACAAGAGCACTTCCCTAAGTACAGCAGCCACACCAGTGATTGATACTGGTTGGTTATGGCAATGGGTGGCATATGGGCATTTAGATATACAATGCCTGTTATTGTCATTGAAAACTGTATTTCAAATCCTCACACACTGCACTGAAGGCTAATCTCTGAGAATCTGCCATTGTCTCTCAAGATTAGTATACAGGGAAATTGACTTTCATACCTGGCATTCACTCACAAAGCCCACCTTGGCAAATGTAAACCTGCATTTGATTGCAAATGCGTACAAATAATTTGCTTTGTTGTGTTAATTTGCTTTGTTAAGTTCTCCAGCTGTACTTTCAGAGATATTTTTTACTCTGCACTTATGGCTCTCCACTGTATCTAGTGGACTGCCGTTGCCCTCTAACATGCCAATGGATGTCCCTACTAGCAGTAGGTGCGACAGACCACATCTGGAGTATAATCCCTCCAATGTCAGAAAAGCATATATTAGGGGAAATGCAGAGAAGAGCAGCAAAAACTATTAGGGGTTGAATGAATTGATCTGATGAGGAAAGCTTTACAAAGGTAATATAAATGAGGACTAAGGGTGGACATGATAACAGTCGATAGATATTTTAAGGTTGAAACACCTAGATGATAGAAGAAATATTTAGGATATTTCATGACACTGAGCCATATTTGGCTGTGATGGAAACCTGATCGCTTGGAACATGTAATATAGAATGGAGAAAGAGCTACCGAATGTATTGGAGCTACTGTTTCTAGGAGAATGGACTATCAGTGGCTCCCAGACTTTATTGATTTGTGTACCACCATTTTAAAAAAAAAGTTATTAAATGAATGGACGGAACATCTAGCTCACATACCGCTAGGGAATCCCTCGACTAGATGATTTATCAAGCCTTTTCCATCAGTAATATCTAAGATCCTATAATAATTCCAGTTTGTAAATCCACAATGTGTATTGGGATAAGTATGGAAACTTTTGGGTGCTCCTATGTATTGAACCTCCAAACTCTTTCTGATGCTTATCCATAACTAATGTATACTATTAATACAGTATTCACTGTACTATAAGTTTTCTATAAAGTGATTAATAAATATTATTCAGTGGAGGAGTGTTATCAGGTGTTTAGACCAGCAAACTAGGAATTAGGATTCCTATATTCCTATGTTCTAATCCTATATCTGCATTGATTTTCTGTGTGATTTTGGTTCAAATCCTGTAACTCTTCTGTCTCAGTTTAGACATCACGATGGACTATTCTGGCTCTAAAATGTATCCATGTATGAAAATGGAGATGGTTTAATACATACCTACTTTGCCTGGGTAGAGTGAGAATTAGTTAATGTTTTTATAGACTTTGAACTGTTTAGTTGAAGGACACTATGTAAATGCTAAATATTATTTTAAGAAAGTTTCATTTACATTTTTCTATTTCTCTTCTCCTGAAGTGAGGGAGGGAGTAGCACAGGGGTAGGCAACCTTTCAGAAGTGGTGTGCCGAGTCTTCATTTATTCACTTTAATTTAAGGTTTCGCGTGCCGGTAATACATGTTAACATTTTTTAGACGGTCTCTCTCTATAAGTCTATATTATATAACTAAACTATTGTTGTATGTAAAGTAAACAAGGTTTTCAAAATGTTTAAGAAGCTTCATTTAAAATTAAATTAAAATGCTGATCTTACGCCGCCAGCCTGCTCAGCCCGCTTCCAGCCTGGGGTTCTGTTCACCTAGGCCTGTAGCGGGCTGAGCGGGACCTGTGGCCGGGACGCCGGCTGGCAAGGGGCTGGCAGCCGGGACCCCAGACCTGGCGGGGGGTCAGGGTTCAGGGCAGTGGGTGCAGGGCAGAAGGCTGGGTGAGTGGGGTGGGTTCAGAGGTCAGGGCAGAGGACTGGGGGTGTGTGGAGGTGCAGGGCAGAAGGCTGGGTGTGGGGGGGGACTCGGGGTCGGGGCGGAGGGCTGGGGGGTGTGGGGGGGGTGCGGGGCAGAAGGCTGGGGTGCTCGGCTCGTGGGAGTGCTCCCAGCCCCCTGCCCTGGGGCTGGGAGGGATATGCCCTGTTCCACCCCCTTCCCCAAGGCCCGTCCCTACCTCTCTCTGCCTCCTCTACAGAGCAGGGAGCACGCTCGGCTCTGCTCCACTCCGCTCCCCCTCCCCCTCGCAAGGGCCATCGCCGGCAGGGAGAGAGAGGGGGAGGAGGAGGGGCCGGAATGCACCATGCTATGGGAAGAAGCGGGGGAGGAGGGAAGCTTGGCTGCCGCAGGACCAAGCTTCTGCCTCCTGTCCATGCAGGGGAGAGCGGTGGGCGGGGGGGCTGAGTGGGGCAGGGGGCCGGGGCCTCCAATAAGCTTTAATGCACTCTATTTCAGTAGAGCCTGATATGGTTGAAAATCCTTATTTATTTATTTTTTGTGGGGAAGGAGGCAAAGTACTGGCAGATGCTGTTATTGCTGGTATGTTCCCTCTTTCTTTGTTATTGTTCTTGGGTTTTGATTTTCATCGTGTTTAATAAAGCACTTAAGACACTGATCGGCCCCTTTTGTGTGTTTTAGACATCTGCTATGTAGATTAATTGTAGTGCTTTTAAAGTACATATTCCCACCCACGGCACTTTCCCCATCTCTCCTGTGTCTCTGTGTAGTTTAAGATATTTCTGAGCCTTGGATGGGGAGACTCAAAAATATTTGCATTGTGATGGCATCAGATTTTTACACACCACTCTAATACATGAGGTGAGAAGCTTTCAGCCTATTCAGGAATGTAAAACCCACTTCAGTTCATCATTAGGGAGGAGGACCCACACACGATTAAAAAAAGCATAACTTTTAATAAAAGTGTGGCGTAGAAGATTTAGTGGACAGAATTTGAAATCAGAATTGCAACAAACTGTTACCAAAGTAACTGTTCACAACCAAGAACACTGCCCACCGTTTAATGTCTTTGCACACTCATCAGAAGGAGTGAACAATGGCGGTGAGATGGTGGGAACCAGGACATCTCCTGCGAGGAGTTCAGGAGCAAGTACATGATAAGATTCTGGCACTCCTGCAGGCTCAGCATTTTCCTCCTGGTTGGTCGGGAGGAGAGGCTATCACTGCAAAAGGATTCACCAATTCGGCAGCACCCTGGGCGGTAGCTGGAATTGGAAATGATGGCTGATGGGTTGGTTCTGAGGCCTTGGCAGCAGGCAGATGCTGCATTCTTTTGGCCACCAGTTGAATGAGCTTCTCTGTTAGGGAATGTTCACGTTCCCTATGGTGTCTTCATGTCTATGAAATGGTTCATAAGTATTTTCTCTTGCTGAATGCTCCTCCCATACACTGGGGAATTCAAATTGCTCCTGGTTTCTCCTGTCCATCCCTATGAGCAGCTCCTCCATGGTCCTTCTCCTACCTCTGCTGTCTCTGGCATGCTGCTCCTGCCCTCTTAGCAGCGTCTTTTCACCCTGAAGAACCATAGGCCTTGCCAATTCAAAGACAGGGAGAGCATTATATTTTTGGCTTTTGGAACAGGCTGAGAAATCCCCCCTCCAAACATAAATTTGCTATGGAAGCTACAATTTTGATAGTTTTCAGCATGCCAGGAATGTAGAAGTCTCACTATCCTTGCTTCAAACAACTTTTGCAGCCCTTCTGGAAGGCACAGAGGCTAATAATGGTAAGAAAACTGTACTCATGTCTTAAATAATTTTAAATGTTCATAGTGTCTCAATGGCAATGAGGGGAGGGAGGGTAATTCCTTCCATGGTCTATGTTACCAGTTTACAATTTCATGCTTTAAGGCTGGCCAACAGTTGGAGAACATAACGGTTTTCAAGGTACCAGAACAGCAAAGAGAGATGGTTTTCCAGGCCTGTGGAGGAGATCTGGAAATGTATTCCAGAGATATGTTTCTGATAATGGTCACCACTCTACATATTGCTGAATGGAGGGGCTTGGTCATCTACGAAGGGAGACCAAGAAGATTTGCACCACCAATGAATCTGAAAAACCAGCTAGAGTTTTTGCTGAAACAGAAATTTGCTTGAAATATACTTACAGGATTGGGAGGCAATTCACTTTGAAATTGATTATATGCTCAGGAAACATAGAGATTTCATGCAAAATGAGAGATTGAACCACCCGCATCCACCCATCTCTAACTTTCCCTGAAAATCCTGGCCCTGTGCCTACCTAAAAATGGTAAAGTGAATAGCAAAAGAGGTACACCACAACTTTATTGGGTTTCCTGAAGATTCAGCTCAGCACCACAACCCCTTGCCTAAGACAACTGGAAAGGGGCACTACACTATTTATATCTAACTGTGAGAGCAGATGCTTCCCTGACCCCTGTCTCCCCTGGCTTGTGCAGCATAGCTCTGTGTGGGGAAAAGGCAGGGCAGACACCAGGGACCGAGACCGTAAAGACTTTGAAATCTTCCAAGGAAGACAAGACTAGGGTAGTTAATTTTTCCTTACAGAACCAACTGTAAAGTTTTCTATAACTGTGTTCTTTTCCCTTCCCCAACTGGATTTTTCCAAACTGCACCCCAACCTGTTTCCACATGGCCCTAGGACCATCTCTTTCTGACTGCTGGCTATGAAATGCATAGATGCAGGGGCACCCTGATTTTCCTTCATAAAATGTTTGAAAAAATAGCTTTTGAAGCCAAATGCATAATTGTGGATCATTGGAAATCAACAAAACCATTGATTTAGAACTTTGTCTTGCCTGAGGACTATTTTCCGGTTGGAGCAGAACAGGGCTGGAAGAAGGGAAAGGTGGAGGAGTTTGCTAAGAGTATGAGGCATGATAGTGCTTCAGCACTGCAGTTCAAACACACAGCAATGGAGCAATGCATACCATATTATCCAGGGAGCAAAAGTCAATGCACAGTACTTCAAATGTCCTTGATCTTAAAAATCAGAAATGTAGCACCAGAGCAAGAGGTAATATTGGTGTGGATGTGGAGGGTGCATTGTAATTTACCAACCTCGGGGTTCTGGTTCCTGACACAGCTTGGGGTCCTCTTCAGTTTCATCAAGGGGGTCTTCTTCAATGTGCTCCTCTGGGTATAGGTGCAGAATCATATTCTCCTCTTTCTCTGTGTCTTCTAGGACATCCTCCATAGTTCCAGCTGCCTCCTCGCCCTTGCCCTCATTGATGTCCTCTCAGACAATGAGACCAGCAAGGGTTGAGAAGGAGATCATGAGCTACGGAAGGCTCAGTACTGGGGGCCCTTGACAGCACCTGTTCATACTCCTTGTAGAAGGGGCATGTACTATGAGCCCTCCAGGACCAACTGTTGGAGTCTTTGGCCTTCCTGTACAGGAGTGTCAAGTGCTTCATATGTTCCTGGCACTGGAATGGAGTCTGCTGAATACTCCCCATTCCAGCCTCTGTGAAATTTCCCAGTACAGGTAAATGTTCCTGCTGCTCCAGCCAAATTCGTGGAGAATGGTGTACATTGATCAGCACCTGGGTATACTCAGCAGGCCAAACAGCTGCTCTCAGAGCTGGATCAATTTTCACTTGTAAAGAGTGTAGTAGAAAGATCATAGATTCATAGACTTTAAGGACAGAAGGGACCCTCATGGTCATCTTGTCTGAGCTCCTGCATATTGCAGCTCACAGAATCTCATCCACCCACTCCTATAATTGTCCCCTAACCTCTGGCTGAGTTACTGAAGTCGTGTTCTACTGTGATCAGTCAGTGTACCATGCTACTGCCAGTGAACAGAAGGGCAAAGACCTATATGATATAAGGGTCAGGAAGAAAGCGGCTCAGTGCATTGTGGGAATGGAGGTGGCAGACTAATTAAACTCAAGACCTGGTACATGCCACATTCACAGGTACAGGGTTCTACCACAGCTTAAGGTGTGTATTTACCCACACCCCTGACATATGCTAGCTTACATGCCCTGTGCTTTCCTTCAGACACATGCTTTTGGGGTTTTAGTGTGGAGAATAGTGGGATTATGGCACAAGGCCATGCATAGACAAATGTACAGTCACTAGTATAGCCATGCCATAAGAAGTGCAGCATCAAATTTGCAGTCCAGGGGGAGGGGGAATTATGTTGACTTTAAGGTCCAGAAGCTGGAGGTGCCCCTTCAGGCCCGTCTATGTTACCACAGCCTCCTGTGACTGCCCTAGGGGCTGCACTGGTGCCTAGAATCTCCACAGTACTGTGTTCTGCAGCTCTACCCCACCCACCCCTTCCCACCTCAGACCCACTGCTAGTATGACCCACACATTAGGGCATATGAGGGGGATGTCAGGAGGTAGCCTTGTAACAGACTTCTACTGCGCCAGTATCCTGGGAATTCTTTTTCTGGATCAGTACGGTTTTTAGGATCTCTTTATGTTGCTCCAGCCTTTTTAACCATGGTAAGGGGCCAGAGTGGTGGTGAGATTCCTGTTTGAACATCTGTTATTCAGATTTACCTATATTTACTATACATATAATGCAAAATAACAAAGTCCCTTAGAATAATAATGAAAGTGGAAAACCGTGCAATCTGATGCTTTAATTAATATTAGGCTCACTGTGGGAGGTTGACAATGTCAATTTCCATTGCGTCTATCTGAGCTGAGCTTGGAGTCTAGCCCACAGATATGTGAATTAGGTCACCAGACAGTAAGGGTACATCTACACTACCCGCCAGATCGGAGGGTAGCGATCGATCTATCGGGGATCAATTTATTGCATGTAGTGTAGACGCGATAAATCGATCCCTGATCGCTCTCCCATCAACTGCTGAACTTCAGCTCGGTGAGAGGCGGAAGCAAAGTCGACGGGGGAGCCGCGGCAATCAACCCCGCGCCGTGAGGACACGAGGTAAGTCAAACTAAGATACGTCGACTTCAGCTTCACTATTCTCATAGCTGAAGTTGCGGATCTTAGGTCGACCCCTGCCCCCCAGTGTAGACCAGGTCTAAGATATAGATATAGCTAAACAAATGCCACAAGAACTGTGGGTCAGATTCATTGTTTGATATTAGATTCTCACGTGAATTTGCATATATTGTATAATACTATTCTTCCCATTCCTGAATAGTCCAATTCGCATGCCTTATCCTGTATATATCACACTTCCCAAGTGCACACAGACCCCTCACTTCTACAACAAACTTTACATTTCCAACCTGCAACAGTCCACAACAGTCATATTCAATTTCTCAAGGTTGTGCACTCACTCACCTCCTTAATTCCAGAAATATTAAGATATCATACTCATAGATACACTTATTTCAAGTCTAATTTGTTGTTATTACTCCCAAATTGTGAATTGTGTATGTGAGAGAGATTTACAATCTATGTGTAGACGAGAGCAGTTTTGGATGGGACATTTGATGATCAGCTAGACCTAATATGGTCCTTTATCCCATAAACTTTACAGAAGGGTCTTGACAGGACAATATCAAGCTGAATGTTTTGATAGAATAACATAGCCATACAAGAATAAAAATAACTGGAGGGCATTTGCTAGTTTCAACAAATTGCCTATTTCAATTATCAAAAAAAATTTCCTCTGCTTCTTCAATCATGCCTTCCTAGCTACAGCAATACATTTGAACAAATGCACGAAAGGTGCCTTTACAACTTGTCTAGGATGCCTTCACCAACATTGTTGAAAATCTCATCATAGCAAAAATATTAATATATGGTGAATTACTACAGTCAGTTTTTCAGGTTAGGCATTTAATGACATGACTAAATAGAAGCTGAGTCAAGCAAGTCTTTCGCTGAAGATGGTATCTTGCCTTTAGCAGCAACTAAACCTGATGCCATAAATTACCTTGAGACATTCTGCTGTTTTATTCCAGCAAAAAGCAATGCTGATATTTTTACAGTATTGTCTGCATTTTAAAACTTTTAAGCAGATTAAAAAAAGATATGAACTTTATCTGAGTAAAATCCACCTCTGTTTCTTTGATAATAGTCTCAGCAGTGAACTAAACTCATGAATCCGATTGTTGCTGTATTATGTACTGTTTTAACATAGTGACTATTTTTATTTTTGTCATCTTTTTTGCATGTTTTCTTTTTAATGAGCATTGTAAGTTTGTTTGTTTTGGTGGCTCAGAGCTTTACATGTTATTTAATAGATTACAAACTTTTCATTGTCTTTGTCCTCTGAATGTAAAGCACATTTTATTCTGTGCAACTGCAGCTTTCATTAAGTATATATTACAGCCAATTATTTCTCATTACAATATAGCTGTCTACTTATCTCAAAGCTCATCAGATATAGGGTCCTGGGCCCCAGGAGTTCAAAATAATTTTATACAAATGTAAGAAAAATAAATATTGAGTTTATTTTGTTTTACTTTTTAGCACAACTTCATCAGATCAGAAAAAAAGAAGGCCAGGAACACACTGAGAAATTAGGATGCTGGTCTCATAAAATGAATTAAAATGTAGTCATGTCTCATGTAACTTGATGCAGGACAGTTAGAATGTTGGGAGCATCATTCATCAAGCTAAGCATGGCGAGGCTTGTATTGGATGTAGAGTATAAAACAAAGCAATTAATCATGTTACATTTTGTGTCGTATATGCTTTACAGCCCATGTTGCCTAAAACTGTTGCTGGCCTACAAGGAGGATTCCGGGCTTTCAGGGGAATTTACACTGAGTTCCACTAAGTGCCTTCAAAGCAGACAGTTACTGCAGAGTATAAATGCTTTTAGGCAACATGTTTTATATGTACCTTATGTAGGGCTAGATTGAGCCTACCCTTACTATGTCCATGGAGGGGAAAAGAGGAATAAAGGATTCCACCTTATTTTGCATGATCATGGTTTTTGCATGATCATGTTTATATAATATATTAGATATTTAGATAATATATTAGATAATTTATTACATATCTAAATCTAATAAAGGATATATATAATAAAGGATATAGCTATATATATCCTTTATTCCCTGCATATATATATATATATATATTCTAGGGAACAGAGGAACTCTTCCCAAGTTGCTCCTGTAGTGGGTCTAAAACAGTGGTGGGCAAACTAAGGCCTGTGGGCCGGATCCAGCACATCAGGGCTTTCGATCCGGCCCGCGGGATTGCCACCCCCATAGTGTTGCGGGTCCCGCGCCTCTCCCAGAAGCGGCCGACACTACGTCCCTGCGGCACCTGGGAGACTGGGGGGCAGAGGGCTCCATGAACTGCCCTCGCATGCAGGCACTGTCCCCCACAGCTCCCATTGGCCTGGAACGGGGAACCACAACCAATGGGAGCTTCAGGGGAGGTACCCGCAGGTGAGGGCAGCGCGTGGAGCCCTCTTCCTCGCCTCCCCCAAGGGCCGCAGAGATGTGGTGCAGGGCCAGGGCAGGCAGGCAGGGAGCCTGCCCTGACCCCGGTGCACGCCGCTACCACCCTGGAGCCGCTCCAGGAAAGCAGTGCCGGCCCAGAGCCCGCACCCTGAACCCCTGCTGCACCCCAAACCCCAACCCCCTGCTGCACCCCTCCTGCCCCCAGCCCCCAATCTCCTGCCCTGAACCCCCGCCGTACCCTACACCCCTCCTGAACCCCAACCCCCTGGCCTGAGCCCCTTCCTGCACACCACATCCCCTCCTACACCCCGCACTCCCTCCTGCACCCCGACCGCCTACCCCAGCCCTACATGCAATTTCCTCACCCAGATGTGGCCCTGAGGCCAAAAAGTTTGCCCACCCCTGGTGTAAAGGGTGAAGAGTGAGTGGAGAGGGATGGGTAGTAGATGGAGGTATGGGTTTGCCTCCCAATAAAGAGCAGGACTGACTGGGTGAATGGGAGACCGGAAGTATGCAGCACACCTTAAAGAGTGGTCGCAAATTATTCTCTCCCAGGTCAACAAGGGAGCCCTGGAAGGACTTGTGACTGTGAGGGTTGTCTCCAAGACATACTGTTTATACATGACCAGGTTGCTTATGGATAAGGCTGCGAGTATTTCACAGAGGTCATGAAAGTCACAGATTCAGTGACTTTCTGGGACCTCCATGACTTCTTCAGCAGCTGGTGCGGCTGAGCCTCAGGCCCAGCCACACTGACTACTGCTTGGGCAGACCCAGGGCCAGCTGCATCGGCTGCTGCTCAGGTGGCCCTAGGCAGCTGGTGCCAGGTGCTGCCCTGGAGCAGAGGTCTGGAAGCAGTGGCAGGGCCCCAGGCTGCCCCCCAATTGGAGTAGCAGCAGCAGTGGGGCCCCAGGCTTCCCCCCTCCCCTCTCCTCCCCCAGGAGCAGCATCAGCATCTGCTGGAGCGCCCCCCCTCCCCCAGCATCTAAGATTTAGTTAGGGATATTTATAGTACAAGTCATGGACTGGTCATGGGCCGTGACTTTCTGTTTATTACCTGTGCCCTGTCAATGACTTTTACTAAAAATACCCTTGACTAAATCATAGCCTTACTTATGCACAACCTAGTCCACAGTGGATAATAATTACAGATTGTACTTATATATTAGTGCTCATTTAATAATAAATTCAGTTTCACACTATCCTGGGAAGATTTTTTTTATCCTTATTTGTGGGGCTTGGACAGACAAATCCTAGGGTAATATTAGGTACTACAGTTTGAATTATGAAAACAGTACGTTAATATAACCAGATTCTAAATCAAGGTAGTTTAATATTATTTTAAAGTTTACCCTTCTTATTTATAGCTACTGGTTTATGAGTAACATAGTTATCTCTTGTCATTTGTACTGCTCCCTTTTCTGAAAACTAAGCCATCGTTTCCGGAACTGCTTACAGAACACAATACTTGTAAAAATGGAATTGCAGCATTTAATGAAGTACAGCATTAAAAGATACTTAATGGCACAACTTTCATATCTGGGGTTTTAAATGAGTAGTTTTAGGTATGATACTGATGATTTTTTTCATACCTGGCCCAAACTTCTTACAGCATAACTGCTGTCCTGTCCGCCTCTCCCCGGGTGAACAACAACAGACAGACAAAAGGGGAGTCTTGTTTCAATTTTAGTAAGTTCTAGCCTTCCCATTGGCTCTTTTGGCCAGGTGCCCACTCACTTCCTTTTACCTATGCATAGCAGTGAGACTTTTTAACCCTTTACAGGTAGAGCAATTAGAGAACAGCTTCTAAGAGGTATTTTATAGCTACTGGCTGGCTGGGTGTCCATAAAAGGGAGCTACCCCCTCCTCCTTTCATCTATCACACCCTGCCACGGTGGGGAAGGGGGGAAGGGAGAAATGAGGGGGCACATACAGTTCCTGGCATGTGGTGGAGGGGAGAATGAGAGACACACACAGTCCCTGGCATGAAGGGGGATGCAGAAAGTGTATGAAATAGATGGAGATGGAGGATAGCCACACGGAGCTTGTGGGGCAGGATGAAGAAATACTGGGAGTTCCTGTTGTATACAATGAGTTTAGCCTGCAGAAGCTATGAAGTGTAAAACTCCCTAGTTACATATATTTATTATGTATTTTTTAAGGAACAGATTAAAATCAATGGGAAACTAAGCTAAGAGATCTCAGTGTAGCCCTGATGTGGTGACGATTGATTGGCTGGTTATTGATTGCTTCACTTTGTTAGAGTTGTCTTGGCATTGCTCCAGCCAGGGAAAGCACGTTCCTCTACATCATTCACTAGTGGAAGAAAGTCGACATTTACCCCATTATCTCCCTTGTGAATAAAAGCCGTGAACATAGAAACATGAGATCTGTAGCAAGCTGTCTGCAACAAATTATTTCCTCCAGGCTCATAAGTTTAGCTCTTATGCTCATGATGAAGGCTGAGCAAAAGTCAAAGCAAAATGCTAGAAAATGTCAAGTTGCTCCAAGCATGGAAGCCAGTGATGTTGCCAATGCTGAAAGGGGAATACTATATGTGATAACATGCAGCAGCTGTGGAGGATTGGAATTGGTGACCTTGCGGGGGGGGGGGGGGGATTACCTTCTATGCTCAACTATTGTGATACAGAACTGAATAGTGTGAACAAAATCCCTACATCACTACTGCATTCAAAGCAGGATTTCTGTTATGGAGTGTGATGCAAGCTCTACTCCACATTGGTGTATGTCAGCAAAAAAAGAAGAAAGGGAAACACATGCTGTGAGCATCAAAACTCCCAAAATAGCACTTTCAAGTGCTGAAAGACAAAAAGGGTGGGAGGAAGATAACAGGAGAAGTAAGCACAGAAAATATCACACACAGTGCATAGTCAGAGGATAGACCTATACAGTGAAGCACTTTGAATTTTAATAGGAAGCGAGGATGTACTTGTACAATATATCACATTAGTGTCACTAGATTGGATATACATTGTACATCCATAGGCAGTAGCAAGTGTTAATTTGCTGTAATTTGTAGTGCTTCCTTTTTTTTTCCTTTTTAGCTGACATTATTTTTAAATTCCTCCTGGTCGTGTTCACTTATGTATGTCTTTCCCATGTCTTTCCTCTTCAGTCTCTCTTTCAGATGCTCTAGATATGGCAATCTTGTGGAAGTAGGGAGATGATGCTACTTTGGCATCTCTCAACAGCCAGTAATAAGCAGAACATTACTAGCAGTGTCAGGCAACACAGTGTTATATTTTTCTCTGGCATAATAATTTCATATTTGCTGCTGCTCTTAAATGTACATCACTGAGGCTGATCTGGCATTGCATTGCAGCAGTAAAAAAATGCTATCTCTATATCAGCAAGCAACTGCACAATGTTGTTGTTAGTGTATATTTAGTGATCCAAAAGTGTCCATGGTGTCTCTCTATGCGGCTGTGTGTGCTGTTTCTTTGGAAATGCAGTAGCAGAGATGGAGAAAGTTCTAAGCAAAAGATCTACAGTAAAGCAGAAAATGAGAGAGAGACAGAGTACCTGAGGTGAAAAATCTATTGTTCTTGTTCTAATAAAGTTCCTTGTTCAGTGTTGGGAAAAAGTGATTCTTTCTGTGAACCTTTGACACATGACAAAGTCCGTGCCTAGAAGAGTTTACAATCTATGGACCCAATTCTGTCTCCCTTACTCACAATGAGGAGTATTTTAGGCTGTCAGTGATTTCAGTGGAACTACTTAAGGGGAAAGGACTACACAGCAAAACAAAGTGATTGAATGTTTATTGTTGGCTTGTTAGTTCCATGGCTTTTGCTATTATTTAGCAGGATTTTAATGTTTTTTGTTTATTTGGTTTATGTTACAGTGTGACTGTAGACTCTCCACCTCCCACCTTACTCAGCCCTTATCATTCCTGCCAACTTGCCTATTGGTCCTGCAAGTTTTGTCAAGTATTATGTATGTGCACATCATTTTTGTTTGCCTTTGACATACTTTATCTCCATTTGTATTTGGGAACAAGGTTAACTCTGACATTTTCTGTCTTTATTTTCTTTATTCTAATTCTTTTATATAGCAGAGTCACCCATTCTACAACCAAGACTAGAAATCTCCATTACTCTGTGAGTTAATACTCCAAACAGAGAAAAGATCAATAGTCACTCTGCTGCATCCCTCTGAGGTTATGTTTTGGCAATGAACTCTCAAGGTGTTTGGGTAAGAAAGGTGCTTTTTTCAAACAAATTTGCTCATGTTGTAACCAAAGCATTAGTGTGACTGTAAAGGTGTTAAAATGCATCTACATGGGTGCTGAGAGAGCTTTTCAGTCACATTCAGCTAACTTGATTGAATAAAGCACCTTTTTTGGCCTGCGTGCTTAGGCCGAGGACTCCCATATCTTCCTTAAAGTAAAAAATAATTACTTTGCAAAGAAGTGTAATATTTTATCTCCAGGAAGGAGAGATCCCTACCACATCATTCTTACAGCTTGCCTCATGCCTTTGCAGCACAATCCATAAAGCAACATTTTCCTTAATGTTTTCTGTGCTTTCATTGTCCGGCTATACCGAAAGAAGGACAGGAGACACTTACTCTTACTCTACTCAGAAATGGGTTTAATCAGGCCGCAAGTTTATTATTAGATGTCTTGGACTACCCAGCAGATAAAAGTGTACAGTGCAGGTAACCCCCTGTTTATTCCTTAATTACCTGGGGTGGAGGGCTTCCACCAGCTCCCTCTCTTTTTCCATTCAGGTCCCTCCAGCACATCCATTGCTGGGCCCATACCATCCAGGGCCCTAAACCCCCCACCCCACTGTTCCGTTCCGTTAACCAGTACCTCCTTTTTAAGTCCTTTACCAGGCCATTTATCTGGTCACTGGATGCCTTCCCTATGAAGTACCTGCACCTTTACAGGTACATGATAACATGTACCACTGCCATGTTGTCGCACCAGAAACACACCCTTTTATCCAGAGGGAGCTGTAATATGCCTGCCCTTGTGTCCCGTTCGATCCCCAGGTATGCTAATGTAGTGGAAGGGCCCTCTGTTTTGTCTTCTGCGAAGGGTGGTACCCCCAAATGTTTTGCCAGGGCATGTGGTCTATTCCACTGTTAATGGAGCTGCCTCATGGGTATGAAAGATGATGTATTAATCAATATTCCCCTGGGCTGTTGGGGACTGAACCCAGGGAGGAAACACTTAGGGTTCCCTATAGGTAATTGGTTAATTGGCCCTGTCACCCTATCCTGCCTCTTTTGACATTACATGGGTTCTACTCCATGAAAAAGGGATCTGAAATCTCACAGTAATCCCCCTCACGCAAATATGCCACATGTGCTTTATTAGGGTAATCCCATAGGAAACTCTTAACACCGTAAGTCTAACTGCCAATGATGTCCATGCCCATTGGACCACCCCCAGCTTGACTTCCTCTCCTGTTCTGCACCCCATGAACTGCTTCAGTTGAGCCAAACCTGCAGTTGGCATTCGACCCACCCCCAATCCTGTTTTCCCTTTGTGACCGTCTCCTACCGCTCTGGCAAGAATGGGCAAAATGGGTTGCAAAGCATATCTTGCACGTATGCTTGAATTTACAGGTGCTGCAAAAACAACCATTGTTATTAAATGCCCAGGAAATATTATTATGTGACTCGTGCCCCTCCTCAGCTTGTAGTGGAAGGAACAGGCCACTATCCGTGTGAACGCCTGGTCCCCGCAGAGTCATCCACTCCAACCACAGTGTGTGATGAGGTATGTCCCACCAGATGCCAGTTTGTGTTGCTGCCCTTAATCGAAACTGCTTGTCATAATTAAACCAAGACATGCCCCCAAACGTATTATATGTCCGCCTGATTATATCCATATGCTTAAACAAGGTTGGCCTTCTCTCTGGGTAAGCCTGTGCTATAACACCTGCATAGATAAGGAAAGCAGCCTCCCAATTTCCCCACATTCTAGGCACCCTTAGCTGCTTGGGTAATTCCCTATTCTGTGTGCTCTGTCCCAGCTTACTCTCTGTCAACACCTCTCTGTGCAAGAGGGATAATATTTCCATGTATTCCCCTCTCAGAATTTTATCCTTAGTTGTACTGAGTAGGTGAACTCATATTGGGTCAGCCACCCTGGCGTAACTGTACTCGGGACTGACTGATGGGGCCTCCTCAGTGCCCTTTTCCCCCACAGCCCCACCAGGAAGCTCAACTCTGTTCCAGGAGGTTATATATCTTAATGACCGGTGAGTCAAAATGTGCCCAGGGGTTTCATCCACACTGCTGCCCGCCCGCCACCCGTGCAGGGGGTCTGCCCCACCTGCCTGTCTCCCGAATCCCAAACTCGTGCCCATGCTGGGTCTTCCCTGGAACCCAGGCCAGACCCCTGACCACAGATGCCTGAAGTTGTTGCAACAACTGCAGATTAGCTTGCAGCAGCTGCCCAACACCATTAATGTCCTCAGCAGGGGCGTACACTCCAGATGGGTCTGATACGGATTCTGGTACTCTCGTTCCTAGCCCTGGCCTATTTATACCCCGCAAGGCCCACTCCCATCCCCCTCAAGCAAACTCTGAGAGGGACAATTTGAGCCTGGACGCTGCACATCCCTGAGGCCCCTGCAACTGCCACCCGTTGCCACACTGCAAGGCAGGATATCACCTGTGCCACCTGTCTTCCCAACCTCTGTTGCAGAGCACACTCACATCTGGAATCAGCCTCACCCCCATCTCCTGGGTTCCGTGTAGAAGAACATCCTGGTTCTGGGTGACCCAGTACACTTTGGAAGCCCCGCAGTGCTGTGAAAACAACCTGACTGACCACTTGCCGCAAATGGCTGTTGACTAACCCACCAGCAAACACAGCCTGCTCACCTGCATGTGTGGTTGCTTCCCCTGGAGCATCCCCCTCCCCCAGTGCACGAGGCTGCCCTGGGTGATCTAACACTCCACAATGGGCTTCTCCAACCCCTGTCCTGGTAACATCTCCTTACCCCTGGTGCGATGAGCCCACCCCTGGGCTACCATTTACCCTTCAACCCCATTAGAACTGTCCTGTGCAGTGTTTGTTACACCCCCCGCCCGCAGTGAAGGTACATTTCTGCCAGTGCTAATCTGGCCCCAGCAGGAATGAAGTGAAAGCCAATTGGTTCCCCATGCCTCTGATAACAGCAGGATTGGGATGAGAGGGAGCTAAACTACCTCCCATCCCCCGCCCCCTCCCAATGCCTGGCGATCTGATCTGATGCTGATCAATTGCACTAGCTGACTCACCCTCCCTGTGAGCTGCTTCTACCCTGACTGTGTCTGTCCCACTCTGGAGAAAGGGGGAGCTTCCTGCGACCACATGGAGCCATGCTACCTAGCGTGGCTGGATCCTCTGCTGCCTTGCTTACCGTGTGGAGAAAGGGGTTTCCAATGCCAGGGCTTGCACCTTTAAAGCATTCCGCCCCTTACATTCCCAGTGGGTGAGTCAGCACTGCAAAGCTGACCACCCCCCACCTTTCTGTAGCAGTTTCTGACCTTGTATTCCCGCCCCCACCCCCACCGCCATAAGGCACTACTGCCTTCCTCTGGCAAGCCTGGACAACGTCCCCTCCTGCTTTAGGTGCGGTGTGGTCATTTGCATGCCTTTTTTGCCAATGGCTCTTGACAATGATCACCAATTTTTGAAAGCTATTGTGTCAATGAATGGCAATAAAAAGAGAGCCACAAAATAATGTATTACTGGCAACTCAACATCATTATGTACTATTGATGCAATGCCATGAACATAGTGTCAGTACATCTGTTAGATATTGGTTTGTAGTTCTTAGCAACCCTATTTGCCACTTTTATACTCCTACTCTCAGCTCCTTCACCCCTCCTGCTGCCTTCATTATTTATTCTCCCCCTTTCCAGCTCTTTGGAGGTATGGGAAAGAAACTTGGATTCCATCATCTGTTTGCTCAATGATACCTGAGCTGCCTCATGTGTGGCAGGCAGAACTACAGGATGATCACCTTTGTGAATTATATTCAAAACATATGCAACTGTAGAGCCTCAGGTTGGGTATCACTGAATTAGACTCTGCTCAGTGTCTTAAATCATACATCTTATTGCCACTCTCCTTGCTGTAATCTTTACATACCCAGTGTTAGTGTTCTGTCTTTCCCAAAGCTATTTATTTGAATGTAAATAATATGTTCAAAATAGTGTAAAAAGCCATATGTGAACTGAAAAATGTGAAAATCTTCACATTAGCCTCTCATTGTGAGAAGTTGACACATAACTTGATATAGGAGCGTTGCTGATGCAAAATGCATTAGCACCACAGCATGGGCTGTAGACAAGTCAACAGCAAGGGGTTAAACTTTATGGACCAAATACTACATTCACTATCATGTGAAATTTGTTAGTAATACGGTGAAAGTTTGCTAATGTTTAATTGCTCTCACTGTTACCTACTGCTTTAAACATTTCATGTTCTCATCTATATTGAATTTTGGATTCCACTGAGACTAATTTACTGTTCATTTACAGTGAGTGAGGCATATGGTCCACCCATTAAGCAATTGTTTTTCCTACACCTATTGGTATTGAATAATTTCCATGCCCACTCATGCAGTAAATTAACAGTGCTAGTGGTGGATAACCTGTTAAGGGCATAATTTTCCTCTATGAAGATGATAATAGTATTCTAATGTGGGAGTTATATTCTAATGTGATCTGTGTATTGCAATATAGCACATTTTATATAACCTGGAGAAGGGACACCAATTCAGCTTTCTCTTGAAGGATTAAGAACTGGCATTTAAAAGACTTTTTTAAAAATCTGATCAAATTTGTTCATATATTTCATTGTTTTCATACAATATATTTAAATAATTATTTAAATTCTTGCTTTTTCAATATTTTGTAGTTTTATTACATAATCTTTAAAAAATAGGCTTAAAAACCTATATTCAAAGAGATTATGAAAGCTATAGATGCTTCTTTGTAACAATAAAGTTATACTCAGAATACCAAAGAAAGTGAGAGAGATTTTGCCTTATAGGACCAATCCTGCAAGAATCTGAGTGCCCTCAATTCCCATTGAAACTGTTATCAGTTCAATTTATAATTTCAGTGGGGGATTCAGCATGTGGCCGGATTGGACCATATTATCAGTTATAGAGTTGCATGTTAATGCCTTCTTTAAAAGTAGCAAACTTACTGATAAGGAGCATGTTACAAGAAGATAGCTTTAAATGAATAAAAAATTATAGAGCAGTTCTATGGAATCAATTTATGAAACAAAAAAATGTGACAAGTTTTTTCAGAATTTTTATTTGCAGTGCTGCAACCATGAAAAAGTTTCTTCTTACTTACATATGTTTACAAGAGATAATGTTGACAGCATTTATTATGGAAATTGAAGTGTTTCATACTGCTAAGAGTCATTTGTACTGCATTCACATGTCCATTTTAAAGAAAAGTCATCTTCATTTTCCGCTGCAGGGGAACCATATTAATCATGTCATGTAGTAGCCTAACATGACAAGAAGGTTAAGAATAAATAAATACATATACCACCATTCCAAAGTGTCTGTTTCAGACATGCCCTTCCCAAATAATATTAGTTTTAGCAGGAAGAGGAAACTGATACATAATATTTCGGATTAAAAATATGTTGGATTATGTTTGTAGAGCCTATCATGCAATTCTAATCAGAACAGAAAATTGGAACAAAAACAATTAACAAGTTTATGCATAAAGAACAGGAGTACTTGTTGCACCTTAGAGACCAACAAATTTATTTGAGCATAAGCTTTCGTGGGCTACAGCCCACTTCATCAGATGCATAGAATGGAACACACAGAAAGAAGATATTTATACATACAGAGAACATGAAAAGGTGGGAGTAGCCATACCAACTGTAAGAGGCCAATCAATTGATGAGCTATCATCAGCAGGAGAGAGAAAAAAACCTTTGAAGTGATAATCAAGATGACCCATAGAAGGTGTGAGGATATTTTAACATGGGGAAATAGATTCAATTAGTGTAATGACCCAACCATTCCCAGTTTCTGTTCAAACCTAAGTTAATTGTATCTAATTTGCATATTAATTCAAGTTCAGCAGTTTATGCATGTTTGTTTGTTTGTTTGTTTAAAATAGGGCATTCATTGACTGTAGAGAACAGCCGTGGTAACAGAAAAAGCATCATAAAAATGGCCTCTGCTCATTACTTAAACTACGACATAGAAGGATTTTGAGCACTAGTAAAAATATTTCAGACAAAGATTTCTAAAATAAAACTCTGAAAAGAATTGTTACCTTTTAAAATAATTTCAAAATTATTAAAATATTCTCTCCTGTTGATCAGATAGAGGCTGGCATTATTGGTGAAGTGAAGGCAGGAGTCAGCCTTGCACTGAGATAATAGGTAAAGGCTAAATTGTTCAGGGCTTTGACAGTAAGGAAAAGAAGTTTGCATTTGATGTCGTAGAATTGGGAGGACAATGAAGGGATTCAAAAGGGGTGTAATGAGCCAACATGTGACAAGCGACGGAGATTTTTGCAGGAGAATTTTGAATGGACTTCAGAAGGACCAAGTTTGGAAGCATCAAGGCTATGCATAGTCAAGATGTGAGATGATCAGAGCTGGGACAGAATTTTGGCAGTGAGAGCAGAGAGGCAAGGTCTAATCTTGGGGATATAGTACAGGCAAGATTTAGACAATTGTCGGAGGTGTAGTCAAAGGAGTGGGGTGAACCTAAGATAAAGTCAAGATAACCATCTGGAATGATTGGTAGGATGGTGGTGACAGCGAAAGAGTGGAAAGCCTTGTGGGAAAGATCAGGAACTCATTATAATCAATGTAAGATTTACTATTGACTTCAATGGAGCAGGACTGAGTTGTTCAAAAATAAGAGATTGACTTCTTTATGTTGTACTACATTGTAATTCTAGCCTGAGGCAATTGTTTGTCTTAGTATGTTGCTTATTACTGAGCACTCAGCCCTTCTCAAACTGGTTTGAGGACTTTTAAATCTGACTACATATACCTTTCATCTCACATATTATTTATCTGTATGTAATGAACATGTAATCTGAAATTCCACATTTATAAAATAATGAAAAGGAATAGGCAGATTAAACTTTTGGGATATACCTCATGGGCCTAGACCAGAGCGTCTCTTTGGCAAATCACAAATTATTTGACTACAAAAAGGTGTTAATGATACTTACACTGTAAATGTGCCTTTGTCTATTTTAATTTCTATATATTTTCAGATGTTTACTATGGAAAACAACATTTAACAGAAAACCAGGAGTGTGCATGTGGAGAGGTGGGGAGGGTGAAAAGGGCTTTTCACTATTTATATGTCTTACTGCAAAACAATTTTATTTTCCCCAAAATTAAATATAATAATAAAGTGTGTGAAATCAACTGGCTAAAAATTCCAGTTGAGAATTTCACTAACTATATTTCACCAAGTTTTGCCAATCCCAGGCTTGTCTTAATATAGAAAATTGGCCTTATTTACAATCAAAAGTTTGTGAAACATGTAAAGGTGAGGTAGGAACTAGAAAACTGTGAAGAGGTTAAAAGGCGGATGTGGCTGGTTTATTTTTTGTTTCTAGCATTGTTTATTGTGATGTCCTGTCACTTTAAATGTTCAGGAGGCTCTATGCTCTCCCTATGATTCCCGGTGAAAAGCCTCACTTTTGTGTTAGTTTCAGTTTTGCAGCCAGAACAATAAAGCAAGCACACCAGACAGCTGTGTTTACATCAGCTACCTCTGTGTCTGTTTTTCTATCTCCTCCTTTGCTGGCTCCAGAAATATAACATTTGCAGAGAGGACCTTCTATCCCATGAGTGTCCATTGCTCCCATTTCCTGAACAAGAAGAAGAAAAAGTAAGCAAATAATGCTATAATAAAAGGGGACTGATGCTCATCTAGAGGCACAAGGTGACAGACTGCAGATTTTGCTGCTGGGACAGTGTCAAGGTTCCTTCCCCACTCTAAACTCTGGGGTACAGATGAGGGGACCCACATGAAAGACCCCCTAAGCGTATTTTTTACCAGCTTAGGTTAAAAACTTTCCCAAGGCACAAATTCCACCTTGCCTTGAACAGTATGCTGCCACCACCAAGTGATTTAGACAAAGAATCAGGGAAAGGACCACTTTGAGTCCTATTCCCCCAAAATATTCCCCCAAGCCCTGCACCCCCTTTCCTGGGGAAGGCTTGAGAATAATATCCTCACCAATTGGTACAGGTGAACACAGACCCAAACCCTTGGATCTTAAGAACAATGAAAAATCAATCGGGTTCTTAAAAGAATAATTTTAATTAAAGAAAAGGTAAAAGAATCACCTCTGTAAAATCAGGATGGTAAGTACTTTACAGAATAACAAAAGATTCAAAAACACAGAGGATTTCCCCTCAAGGCAAAACTTTAAAGTTACAAAAATGGGGATAAACCTCTCTCTTAGCACAGGGAACATTCACAAGCTAAAACAAAAGATAACCTAACACATTTCTTTGCTATTACTTACTATTTCTGCAATATTAGATGCTTATCTTAGATATGGCTTAGGGAAATGTATTTTCCCTGCCCTGGTTCCTTGTTGACTCCGGGAGACACAGACAAAAAACCTTCCCCCACAGATTTGAAAGTATCTTCTCCCCTTATTGGTCCTTTTGGCCAGGTGCCACCCAGGTTATCTGAGCTTCTTAACCATTTACAGGTAAAAGAGGAATTATCCCTTTATAGGGTAAAGAGGGATTTTATGCTACCCTTAGCTGTATGTTTATGACAGACAGTGTGAGACATTTGCCTATCTCCCCCATCTAGAAAGGGGGAGGTAGGCAAATAAAGCTAGAACAAAGGAATAGATGGTTGCCTGGAGCTTGTACAAGCAAAGCAGTGAAGTGGAAGCAAGAGCCACCTTTGTTGACCATGAGCAAACAGGCAGGCAAACAAACTGCACTGAAGGCCTATAGCCAGCAGAGGGAGACCAAGTACATCCAAAGGAGTGCATAAGCACATAGGCAATAGAGGGTAATCCAGTGCAGATAGTCAAGTGCACAGTGAAAAGGAAAAAGAAAAGAATTTCCCTGTGGAACAAAAGGTGTCTAGGAGGCCTGAAGTCCAACAGGTCAACAGAGAAATGGCACCTTTTCTGGGCGTTAGTGAGTTCGACAAAAATTGCAAATCCTGTGTGGTATACCTTGATCAATTTGTACCCTGCAACACCATTCGAGAGGGACGAGTTTCAACCCTGCTGACAGGGATGGGTCTGAAGGCATACAAACTGTTGCATCACCTATTGTCTCCAACTGTGCCTGGAACTGCCATGTGTGCCACAATTACTGCAGTGATGCATGAACATTTTTCTTCAACCCCATCAACAATAGCAGCATGATATTGGTTTCATCATTGACATCAAGGAAGTGGTGAGTTGGTAGCACAGTTTGTTGCTGCTTTAGGGAAGTTGTCAGAGCATTGTCAGTTTGGACAAACATTAAGTGATCCTCCTGAATGACCAGTTTGTCTGACACAGTAACCAGGTCTGGAAGAAGTTATTGACTATCAGTGCTTACATGGAGGAAGGCTGTTGAAGTAGTGTATGGGGAGATTTCGGCAAACCAGTATAGTGCCTGAAACCACTATTGTTTATTGCTAAAAGCAGCCAAGTCAGCAGGCCGTAAATTGGCTATGCAGCAGCCTCAGCTTAACCAAGGCAGGAGGGGCGGGGGTGGTTGGGTGCTACAGAAAGGGCAGCTTGACCCCACATCCATCCTGATAAGAATTGTGTTGAAGTTGCTGATACATGCATTTTAGAAGAGCAGGATGTGCCCTCAGGAATGTCTGTTAGGGCCTCAAGGCTTCAAACTCTGGGAAAAAAACACACTTGGTTAATCAATAATCAGAAGGAAACCTCTTGCTTGACTGCTGAAACTGCTTGCTTCACAGATTTCTCCATCTACCTATCACCAGGCTTTATCACAAGTTCCTCTGGAAGAAACTTCCACAATTTTGAAGATTTATGCTGGAAAAAAGTTAGTTGCAAAAGGGATACTCCAGGTGAAAGTTCAACTAGATGGACAATCAGTCATTTTATTTTTGTATGTGATTGAAGGAAAGTATCCAACATTATTTGGCAGATCTACATGTCAGTAAATTCAGCATGATACTGGCCCAGCTAGTCTACACCCTGGGTTAGGGCCTCAGACGTATTGATACTTTGATACCTCTCCTTGATATGTATTCATGTGGAATTTACTGGACTTTAGAAGGTTATATGTTTTTGGTTGTAGTCAGCGCCCATTCAAAATAGCCAGAAGTTTTCAGAATGACTTCTGCTTCAGCTACTAAGACCATCGGACATCTTCATACCTTGTTTAGCCAGTTTGGTTTCCGTTACAGTTGGTGAGGGACAATGGACCTCAATTCTGTTCTGAAGAATTTCAAAGGTTCCTAGCTTTAAATGGGATTCAGCACATATACTCAGCTCCTTATCATCCTGCTACAAATGGACTAGCAGGATGCTTTTACTTAAGCATGCCTTAAAAGCTAAGAAGTCTATTCTGAGTCATTAACAAAAATTGGATAACACACGGAACACAACACATGCTACTATCCAGGAGTCACCTGCAACTCTTTTTTAAAAATGATCTTTGTGTACCTACTGGGACATGCTACATCCTGATATTGATTCACATGTAGACAAATCCCAAGCTATGCAAATTGATCAATTACATGAAAATCATCATCATTCTTTTCAAGTCGGAAACTAGTGTGGATTTGTAACTGTGGTTCTGGAATTAAATGGGTACCTAAAGAGCTTGTAAAATACATGGGACCTGTTTCGTTCATGATAAAACTATCCCAATGGTATTTTATGGAAATACCATAAGAATCAGTTGTAGCCTCGACTACTACTGAAGTCCAGAAATGTTCCAGTAGGACTTTCTGTTCCTACAGTCGAACATCCTTCCGTTATAACTCCCAATTTTGATGATCTGGTGGAAGAAACTTTCGTACCAGATTCAGTTGATTCCTTACCACCGACTGTTCCTCTTGTTCAAGACATTGCCACGACATCATCACCACATTCTCCCAAGAGAGTGTGAAAACTAGTGTGCGCCTGACCTTATAAATTTTTTAGTTAGCAAGTTGTTATTCCAGGCAGAATAATCCCTGGTAATTTACAAGTCTGCGGTAGTCCACCTACAACTTTTAGTTAGGTTATATTGTGTTTCATGTTGGCCATGCAAATGATAATGTATATGTGTTTGGAAAGTTTTTTAAAGTAGGGTGATGGAATGTAATTCTTGTCCCTTTAAATGTTCATGGACCTCTGTGCTGTCTCCCCCACCCTTGCAAAGCCTCACTTTTGTGATAGTTTCCGTTTTGAAGCCCAGGAGCACAGCAGACAGCTGCGTTTCCATCAGTTCCCTCTGCGTATGTCTGTCTATCGGCAGACTCCAGAAATATAACACTTATTATCTCAGATGGAAAAAATAAAATCAGAGCCCACCACAATAAAACATATAGTGAACCTAAAAAGAGCAGCATGTTGTGTTTTTTTAATCAAGTGCTCATTAAAATCTAACAGTGAAAAATGAATCTTTAAAACAAACTGTGACAATTGTTCAAATAGGTTCACAAAAACACCCCTCCTTCGTACGGAAAACACTTCTGATCATCACCGACTTTGCTGGAATCCTGATACAAAGAAACCATGAAAGCAAGTTCATTTCCAGTGGGCACAGCATCTGTATTGTTTAAAATTCCCTTAAATGAAAAAGTTACCCTTTATATGCTAAATGGCTCGGTTTAAAGAACAACTCCGTGGCTAAAAATTTGATCAAAGTGGAGAGAGGGGAAGGGAAGAATTATGAGAGAGACTTTGTATTAGGGAATAATAAAGTATGTGGCAATAAAAAAAGGAGAAGTTGCCCAGCCCTCATTAGAAACCTCTTCTTTCAGCAACTCCTAGCTGGAGGGAGGGCAGCCAATGGAAGAAAACTAGATTACTTTTTGTCACCTCACTGATCATGTCTGACAGACTAGTTTGTCAATACAAAATGTGAAATAGTAAACATATTTTAAGGGCCATAAGCAATTTATAAATGGCTGCTGCAAACAATCTTTTACTCTGTGGGTGAGTCAGGAGGTTAATTTCCTGCAATCCTTGTTTTTGTATTTCCACTTAATGTATATACATTGGTTTAAGTATTTTATGTTTGCCTATGCAATACCTATCATCAGGGCAAATAAATCAGTGCAATTAGTCTCAGCTAACTTTTTTTAAAGTATTTTGAAAATTTTTATGGGCCTTGAGATAACATATCCTGTTATATCTCCTGGAATGGAATACAACATAGTGAATGCAATCAGACAAAGCGTGGTGCTTTCCTGCTTAGTATTGTTTTAAGAAAGACAGGTTTAAATGCTCTCTCCATTATGTTTTACTCACATTTATCAGTCCAAACTTGAGACTAAGGGGAGAATCCATGACTGCTACTGGAAAAAAAAGTCTCATTCCTCTTGCTTACTCAGGATTCCAGATTGTCACTGATTATTCGGTAGCACATTCAGGATGAAACAATTGTGTAATGATGACACTAGGCAGACTTAGGGCATGATCTTCCTGGGTGCTAAGGATCCATGATTTTAATGGGAGTTGTGGTGATTGTCACCACTCAGGACAGGGCCCTTTGATTTCAATGGAGCAAGGCTAATTGACCCCAGATGAAGATCTGGCCCAGACTCTGGGTATTAGGTTTCTGACCTGTTACCACGAGACTAGTTTTAAAGAGGATAGGGAAGTGGTGCTGTCCTTCCTAATTAGAATTCCAGCCATTTCACTGGAGTTGGTTTGTCACCCTGTGCCTGAGCTAAAACTAGACGTATCATTAAAGTTACTGTGAGCTCCTTTACCCAGCCAAACAAGAGCACCATCATGCAGCTGGGGAGTGAGAATGGATGTTAAATTGGCAGCTTTTATTTAACCATGGTTAAGTATGCATATATATCATCCTTCCTTGCTGACTCCCATCAGTGGTACCCACTTGTAAAGTGTGACCAGACCATTTACTTCATTTTGTATGAATGAGGATTACGGTGAGGAATAGACCTTTTTTGGTCTATTTTAAAAAATGAAGTGTAATGTTGTTAATTTGGGGGTCCCTGTAGGCCCTTTCTTTTTGATAGGGAGAAGCCCAGCTTTGTCCGGGAAGTCGCGTAGCAGAGCTAGGGTCTGACGCAGGTTTATAGGAGAGGGGACATAGGGGAACAACAGCTGCAGCACGTGGAATAAACATTGTCCTTTTGACAATGGTGTTTTATGCAAACACCGACAAGGTGTTTTATGCAAAAGGCCTTCAACAGGGGTGACAAGGAGTTTTGCATATTCCTGTTGCAGGATCAGGCCCATAATGGAGAAAGGAGAAGGAGGAATGCCTTTGTCTTAATACAAGTTGCAATGTTTAGTGCAGATGGTGCATTGGGGGCAAACAAATGCATTGTGTTGTCATTGAAAACATTTCATATTCCAGAGCTGCAAACTTCTTGAATGAAGGAGTTTATTCGTAGGAGTACTATAAATGTGCTATCAAAAAATGTAGCACCACACTTGTAGAGGAAAAGAGGAGCATTCATCATTTTGCCTTAACATTATGTTGATATAAAACTACTAGGAGACCATAAATCTCTGAAAGAAAGGAGCCTGTTTTATCAGCTGGGAAATAATAAATGTCAACACATAAAATAACAAGGCAATTATATTTAACAGTCTGTTGACACTGATTGGCAGAAATAGTGGCAGAGATTCTTAAGCCATAATGACCTATGGGTTCATTTTGGAAAGCATCATTTCAAAGACTCATATTTGTCTCTTCAAATGATAGAGATAGCAATAATGAAGTTCCTATTCCTTGTAATAGAGTTAAACTGGGTACATGCTCAATGACTCATACACATATCTTTCTCCTTGGTGAAAGGTAATTGCAGCTGTGCCATGAAATTTCTACTTGATTTCACCTCACCACAAGAAACATTTTCTGTGTATCCTTTTAGATGGGCCTCTGGCTCCAAGATGATCACTAATAATTCTTTTTTATTTAGTGATTCTTCTGGCTAAATTCATTGCCCAATTATGAGAGGCATTATCTGTTATGGTAAAAGCCATGGAGAGGGATGGAATATGAAAAGCTAAAAGATTTAACATTATTTAGTTTGGAGAGAAACATAAGAGATACAACAGAGGCATATACAATAAGGAAAGATAGAGGGGAAAAAAATGAGGCCGAAGTTCAGGGCTGTTAGATTCTGTGACTTTAGAGTGCTCCATTATATAATAGCTGGCCAGCTATGAAATTCAGATCTGTATCTGTGTTTGGAGATAATGGGCAGTTCAGAATCCGAAGTTTGGAGTATAGAGATCAGGGGTTAGGTTTTATTAAATTGTTTTGATGCATTACTGAGGGTTTTGGCAGGGGGAGAGGGAAGCATTAATACAATTGTTATTATAAATCAAGTGGGCAAGTACATTTTCACTTTCCTTTGAAACATATAGGTATCCTTTAGCAGTCTTAGATACAGGCTACCATTTATCTGGTGCTGTAAGGAGATTCCTAATTCCTATTCAATATGAAGCAGGCTAAATGAAGACACTGGAATGTACTCCTTCCCCAAACTTGCTAGAGTCTCTAACTTATTTTTTCCAGAGCCTGTCCTGTAGGCTTTGTATTCTTTTGCTAAAGCTGATGGGTGATAGTGTCAGTAAATTCTGCAGTAAGCAGCTTTGCTTTTATAAGGATGAAAATGTACTTATGTTCCTAATTCCTCCGAGGCTATAATATTATTCTGGATTGTCTTTCAATACACTAGTGTTATAGATACAGCTGGTTGTAAAAAGAGATGTCCCTCCTCTCTGGGAAGATTTTGAGGAGAAAACTATTTTAATCCAAATTTTCTTCTGAAAATTTCTAGTGTTAATTGAAAAACTGAAAACTTGATTTTTTTTGTTTTGTTTTTCATTTTTCTTACAAAAATAAATAAGTAAATATTTTGAGGAAAGCAGATACTTTCTGGGTGGGCAGAGGGGTGCACAGGAAACAAACAGCTGAGTCAGGAATTGAACCCAGATTTTTATTTATTTATATTACAGTAGTTCCTATGTCTAGAAACCTCACCTGAGATCATGGCCCCATTGTGCTAGGCACTTTGTGAGTATAGTGATGGTCCCTGATGTGAAGAACTTACAGTCTAAATAGATAAGACATAAAAAAGGTGGGGGTTAGAAACAGAGGCATGGAGGGATTGAGTGATTTGTCCAAGGTCACATAGTAGGGTAGTGATACAGCTAGGAATTGTACCAAGGCCTCCTGAGTCATTGTCCAGTGCTCTAGCCAATTGACCATCTTCCCACCCATTTACATCCCTAAGAGGGAGGACTAGTGACATTACTTGTGCCCAGAGAACACAAAAACTGATTATGGATTGTTCCACCACTGATGCTAACCTGAAACACAATTTCTGTTGTTAGCTGCCACTGAAGGATGCTTCTGCACTGCCCATCTATGCTGGGACTAAGTCTTAAGGACATAAAATAGCCCTTGATTAAGAAAAATAAAATAAAGATTACCAGGTATTACAAGGAAAGTCAACAAGATGCTTTAAGGACATATAATTCCATTGGCATTATCTGTTCCAAATTATATTTCAACAAGAGATTGCTTAGTAGAGGAAAATTCCTCTCAGTCCCCCCTGCCGTCCCTCCTCGTTCTTTTTATTTGAGAGAAACGAGATATTTCTTTAGGAGCACTCAATCCTACAGAGTGTGAAATCAAATAGTGCTGCTACCAAATAAATTAGCTAGATTTCCTTTCTTACCTCGGCTTCTAAAGTTGATTCCTCCCTTTCCTACATATTCATGCTCAAGAAAGCTGTAACAAACGTAAGCAACTGACCATCTATTTCCCTTAATATTTTCAGTTCAAGTAATATCTATTTTATTTTTAATTGGTTGAAAGAGAAATTTCCCCAGCAACCTACATCTCATTGGAGAAATTGCTGATAATCACTTTATCCAAAGATAGTCAAGTGTTCGGATACTACAGTGATGAGCAATATAAAAATACCTATAATTAAGTCCCATGGAATTAAGCCTTGTTAATCTGTCATGTCTTTGAGATCCCTTCACCATTAGTCTAACTACAACATGAATTGCTAATTTGTAAAGATCGTCTCTGATCTGCCATCAAAGCTAGTAAGCAGTTTAATTTTTTTTTGAGTAAGGGGCAAGGGAGAAATTTCCTGAGCAAGTTTTTTAGTCCTATCCAAATATCCCAGGGATCCACAGACACACAGAGACACTACATACAGAGTCCATTCTATTGTGCAGGAATAGAGATGCATCAGCTGCTTCCTTAGTTGCATTTTCTGCTTCCATAGGTCTTGCAGTGGCTCCATGGTTCACAGGAGGCAGGGAAGATTTGGACAGGGAAATAGCCAGGTTGGAAGCACAGTGAGTAGGGTAGGACATGCCCATTGTCCTCCCAGTAAAATGGTTCAAGTAAGCACAGGTCCAAGGATCTGCACTGGTAGGGGAGGAAAGAGAGAGTTCCAGAGCCGATGTGGTGATACAGGGACTCTACTATAAATCTTGTGCCTTCCCCAGGCACCTCCTCCCTGATTTCCTTCTATATTTTCATGCCTAGTTCAGTATTAGCGTGGTAAAGGACTATCATAGGCTTAATGGTCCATTTTCATCTTTCACCTTTGGGTCAAATTTAACGTTAGTCTCATGTTAATCAGTTATTACCTATTGTCTTCTACTATTCAGATTTTTCATAGGCAACTCTCTCATACTCTGGGGTCAAACATAATTCTGAATAGAACAAAATATATTTATTCTATATTTTGGGTCCTGTAAATTTCTTAGAATCCTGTTTTCATTGTTTCTGCAAGCCCCTTTGACTTAAATATCTTATCAGAGAGGAATTCAACAAACATGAGACTCAAACTCATGTATGGCACTTTGACTTCACATTTTATAACAGCTGACTCTTCAGTTTTCTCTGGTGTAGTTAAGGGATCATTGATTTCCATTTTTTCAGGCTTAGTGTATTGCATTCTGTCTATCATAACACTATCAGTGAGGATAGAGGCTTACTGAAACTAAAACAGCATATCAGCCTGGATACAATTTTAACACATTATTGTTAAGACATCTTGAATGGCAGATTGGCAAGAAAAAATACTTTAACTAGGGGCAGGAAAACCAGATTCAGGTTTAGTGAAATGTCTAAAACTTTTGAAAGGTTCTGGAATTTTTAAAAGTCTTCTTGAGTTTCACTAAACTTTTAATCTCATAATATAAAATTATTTGTTTTTCAAAGGGAACTTTATTTTTTAAACAATTTCTAGTTAAACAAACATGAGCTACACAAATAATAATTATACATATTTTAATGTAATTCTTGTTCTGTGTCAAGAAAAACTAGAGAAGAATATAAATATTCAGCCGCCTAGAGCATATACTTTACTAGGACCAAATGGAATTCAAAGACTTCAAGTTCATCTACCAGGGCTTAATCCTGCAAATATTTAATACCGGGTGTTGTTGAATTAATCAACAGTATGTTCATAACTGAGTGTTTGCAGGATTAGTTCCTTTATCTAGAGCCCATAACTTTCAAGAGGGGTCTAAAGTTTGCAAAATGAGTTTTTTATCCCAAACATTAAAGTTATTTCAGCTATT
This sequence comes from Terrapene triunguis, assembly GCF_002925995.2. Taxonomy (NCBI): domain Eukaryota; kingdom Metazoa; phylum Chordata; order Testudines; family Emydidae; genus Terrapene; species Terrapene triunguis. The sequence continues at coordinate 49,884,187 of NW_020664393.1, forward strand.
TACTAAATATGTCAGTTGGTTAAGTCTTTAGAGTGACTGTGGATGTTAGTTATTGGAGTGCATTAAAGCTTAATCGGCAACCTTAAATCAGGATTTCCTTGATTTTGTGGGCTTATGTCTCAAACTACCCGTTTTTTAATAATGTAATATTAAAATTATAACTCCCTGTACAATTGTCTGTCACTGTATCAGATCAGCAATTTAGCACTACAAAATGTGGCATACAGTGAAAAATATCCCAGCAGCCCAGTCCTTATCAAAGGCGCTGACTATTCTCCTTTTTAAAATTTATTCTGGTTTAGCCTGCCAATTGTGATCGAAGTGACATAATCTACACCATGGAGACTCTTTTGTAACTTCTACCTATACTGGATAATTCTATCTGTTCTATTAAGAATCTTTAAGATCCAAAAAATATGTATATACCAACCAGCTTATGCAAAATATAAAAGCCAAAATTAATACAGGATTTCTCTTTTCTTTCCTCATTCAGTCAGAGAAGCTTTCATCAGCTGCCAGTTCAGGAAAACTCCATGAGGTCTATAGGCAAAGGGGCTCATTAATTTAAATCAGGAACATTCTGCACAGTCACCTGATTGCACAGAGTACATGCTATTATAGTACTGATATGTCTTTGACATGGTACTGTAAGTTATTATGTATTGCACGCTGCCTATCATAACACAATTGTGAGGAAAGCAGCTTACTTGAAGAGAAAAAAAATCAGGAATGGGCTGTATAAATTATGCCTAAACAATTAGCGTGCATACCCACTGAGCAAACAAAATCACGTAATAAAATAATGATAATGTATAATAATATTTTACACTTATGGGACCTGAATTTCAAAACATTCCATTTGCCATTCTTGAGTAATATGGTCATGCCAAACTCATACTGATAAAATGTTATATCACACCATTATATAGTGTCTCTCTCTCTTTAAACCTCCTGCCTCACACAAACACACACTCACACACACGCAGGGCTAACTTTTCAAATAGGCTTGAACCCAGCTTCAGCTTGTTATATACTCAGCTTTTCACTTGAAAACACCTTGGTGTGTACTTTCCAAACACTAACATCTTAGCAGCACTGTTAATTAGTTTTAGATGTTTAAATTCTACCACCTGCATAGGCAGATGTTATAAATCTATCATCATAGAGAGGAAATCTTTTGAAAAATTTGGCCTAGTATTTCCTCTTTATTGGCAATGAAAATGAATTTTCTGGGTGAGGCTAACTGAGTCTAGGAACCCAATCCTACAAACCTTTCTCACCAAGCATTTCCTAGTCACGCTCAGTGAAGGCTAATTATGCAACCAAGAATCTGCCTTTCCAGTAGTATATACCATTTGATTTCATTCTTTGTAGATCCCAAGATATTTGGTGTTGTGTCAATGGGACTACTCGTGAATAAAGATTGAAGACAACACTCTGTTTTAGATATTCAGAGGTAAAGTACCAGATACATTTTTGACAAACCTCTAGTGCCTTATTCATCATTTTGTTTCACTGGCAAACAAGCACACAACTCCCTCAGCATCCTCTTCTATTTAACCATCCATGAAAAATTGTATTGGCATGAATAATAACATTTTGAGGGAAGATAACAGAAAATAAATTAGTGTTACCAGTCCAATAATAAACTAGGCAGAAAAACTCTATTCCTTTCTTAACAGTTTTAGTATGATTTATTTTTATATTATTAAAAGTGATAAATAGTTGTTTAAGACCTCGGTGTAGCAAACCACATTAGCCAGTGCATAGCGTTAATACGTGAATAATTCCACTGAAGTCCATGGGACTTCTCAAGGGATTAAAGTTATGCACATACTTAAGTGTCTTGCTGGACTGTGGCCTAACAACCTTCAACATTGGTTCTAAGTCTACTAGGGGGACACTTTGCGATTATTGCAATGAGGTCATAATTGCACAAAAAAGCTTAAATCTATCTTTCAACTATGCTTATACTTTGTCATTTTCTCTTTCAGCAACTCTTGTTTCATGCCATGAAATTTACTCTTATGGAAATGCTTTTGTTTTCCTATCGTTAATAGGAAAACCACAACAACAACAAAACAGATGAATGAAACCATTAGCATGTACTAAAGCTGTGCCCACATCCGGCTTTAAAATTATTCTTCTTGTTTATACACAAATATTGCGAGTCTGTAACTTCAAATAAATTAACCAGAAGACGGTTGTATTGTCCCAGGTGTTTTTCAGTAATTTCATACCATATGCAGTCATTTGTCTATAAACAATATATCTCAAAACCTAAACAGATTGCAGATATCCTGCTGAGGTAAAATGTAATCAATTATTTTTAACTCTTTTCCTCTGAGTTTGGTGGAGGTGGGCACTTTTTTACAGATGGACAAAACATCTTAGAAATAAAACTTGGGATACCTGCTATTTCCAGTCAGAGAGAGAGAATTCAGTTTGAACTTTCATAAAAGCTACAAGACTTTTTCTAAAAATTCTAGTTGTCTGTGAAAATATCCCAGAATTTAAAAACATAAAGGCAAAAAATCATTCTTCACCTCTCTTTATCTCACTTCCCTCATACCCATCAGCTAAACTTCTATAATCAAACAATATGAGCCAAATGAAGAAAAACATTACTATTCCTTTGAATGAAATACACCACTGCACAAGCCCTGCATAAAGCACATATAATGGATTCTTCAAGATTTCAGCCAACTAATTAGGTTTTCTAAAAGGAAAACTTTGTGCAGCAAATTTTTCAAGGGATGGTGTGACCGGGATCCTAGTGGGGAGCCAGCCAAGGTCACTCAATTAGGGTGAACTGCAAAGAATGGGGCAGACAAACCCCAAAGCTGATAGATAATTCAATATTTAGATTTACCAAGCCACACTAAACAGCTTCTGTTATACTACCTTACTGGTTACTCTGAAGTACAAACAACACAGTTCCCTTGAAGTAACCCAGCCTCAGGCCTTCATCCAAGTACCCACGTCAAATATGATGAAGATTTCTGAAAATCTTATTTCATCATATAAAAGAAAAGGTTCTACCAATCCCAAAGGATCAGACACATTACCTGCCAGGTTAATGAATATTCCAGATGTCAGATATCAGATTTGTGTCCATTTATTCTTTTGCATAGAGACTGTCCGGTTTGGCCAATGTACATGACAGAGGGGCATTGCTGGCACATGATGGCATATATCACATTGGTAGATGTGCAGGTGAACGAGCCCCTGATGGTGTGGCTAATGTGATTAGGTCCTATGATGGTGTCATTTGAATAAATATGTGGACAGAGTTGACATCGGGCTTTGTTGCAAGGATAGGTTCCTAGGTTAGTGTTTTTGTTATGTGGTGTGTGGTTGCTGGTGAGTATTTGCTTCAGGTTGGGGGGCTGTCTGTAAGTGAGGACTGGTCTGTCTCCCAAGATCTGTGAGAGTGAGGGATCATCTTTCAGGATAGGTTGTAGATCTTTGATGATGCACTGGAGAGGTTTTAGTTGGGGGCTGAAGGTGATGGCTAGTGGCGTTTTGTTATTTTCTTTGTTGGACCTGTCCTGTAGTAGGTGACTTCTGGGTACTCTTCTGGCACTGTCAATCTGTTTTTTTCATTTCAGCAGATGGGTATTGATAGAGATCTTGTAGGTGTTTGTCTCTGTCTGAGGGATTGGAGCAAATACAGTTGTATCTTAGAGCTTGGCTGTAGACAATGGATCGTGTGGTGTGTCCTGGATGGAAGCTGGAGGCATGTAGGTAACTATAGTGGTCAGTAGGTTTCCGGTATAGGGTGGTGTTTATGTGACCATCACTTATTAGCACAGTAGTGTCCAGGAAATGGACAGCTTGTGTGGATTGGTCTAGGCTGAGGTTGATGGTGGGATGGAAATTGTTGAAATCATTCCTCAATGGCTTCTTTTCCCTGGGTCCAGATGATGAAGATGTCATCAATGTAGTGCAAGTAGAGTAGGGGCATGTAGCGGGGTGGTCACCCGCTCCTGCCTGGAAAGGCTTAAAACAGCCCTGGGAGAGGGCTGTGGCAGGGGAAAAGCTGGGCTGATTGGGAGGAAGCAGGCTCAGCTGGGGCCATGCCCCA
>NW_020664393.1:49903273-50040603 GCF_002925995.2 Terrapene triunguis
ACTTTTAGAAAGATATCCAATCTTGATTTAAAGAATGCTAGTGATGGAGGATCCATCACATCCCTAAATAAGTAATTCCAATGGTTAATTACCCTCACTGTTAAAAATCTGTGACTTATTCCTCATCTGAATTTGTCTAGCTTTAGTTTCCAACCACTGGATCTCATTATGCCTTTTTCTGTTAGATTAAAGATCCAGTTACTATCAGAAATCTTTTCATTATGTAAATATTTATAAGCTGTTATCGAGTCACCTCCTAACCTTTTCTTGGTTAAACTAAATAGATTAGACTTCTTAAGTCTCTCACTATAAGGCATGTTTTCCAGACCTTGAATCATTTTTGTAGAACTCTTTTTAACCCTTTTCCAATTTTTCAGCATCCTCCCTACTTGATATTACCCTGCTTATACATCCAAGGATCACATTAGCTCTTTTAGCTGTAGCATCACATTTGAAGCTCATGTTCATTGGTTATCTGTCATAGGAACAAAGTCCATTTCAGAGTCTCTGCATTCCAGGATAAAATCCCCCATATCCAGATCTGATCTACTCCTTGAGTAGCTCCCCTATGTGCTACTCCTTACTCAAAGCTATGCTAACTTCACATTCTAGCCTTCAAAAATGCAATGCAACGGAATCCACTTTTCAAGAGAAGACTCTTATACTAGTAGTATGGGGGATTCATGGGTCTGGAACACAGGTCTGCTGGCTCCTGTGTGTCTGCCATGTCCACAACACCATCTGACAGCCACCTTCCAAAAGCTCCGGTAAACTGGGGAATAGCAGTGAACTCTCTGAGTTCGTGCACCACTGGATGTCCCACCAATGGAGGTCCTGTCTGGCAGAGCCTCATGTGTTCCCTGATTGGCCCAGGCATGGTATTTAAGGCATAGGGAAAATACCTTGAGGCTGTCTATGCAACTTGGCAGGTCCCTGGCTTGCTGCTCCAAACGGACCTTGCTGCAGACTCTTGGTCCCATCTGATAACTGGCCTGACTGCTGGTCATGGTTCCTAGTCCCCTTCTCCACTCCTGATACCTCACTTGGCTCTGACCTGGCAGGGCTTATTGAGCTCACGGACCTGATCCTATAGCACTTCCCTGGTATTGACTGCTGCTTCTGGCCTTGGCCCTCTAGAATGAACTCAGGCCATGTTCTCAAGTCTCCTCTACCCAGGCCCTGGCCTCAACCTGTGCCTCCATAGCTGCAGTCCTGACAAGCAGCCCATATCCCTATTACTAGAAGTTTGATTAACAAAGGCAAGAAAATATCTCCTCAATTATCACCAAGTATTCCTCACTTCCCTCTTGATTTTAAGATCAGAAATAGAAGATCTGGTGATGAGGACGATATAAGTACATGGATAAATAAGAATTCAGAGGACTTAAAGTGCTATGAGTGGCTATACTATCCAACTGATATTTCCTTTCAACTCTTCCCTGCTTCCCCTTCCCCCTAAGGTGTCCTATACACTGTGCTAGTATGATGTGGAAAATTCTTTGCCTCTCAGACAGAAAATGCCTTTCAGTTATGAAATATTTAATATTATGCAACAAGAGAAGCTCATGTATCAAAAATGTTGTATCTATTTAACCCAATCTTCATTGCTCAGGTATTCTATAGGCAGTTGAACCAGACAGACATGTTAAGTGACACAATGAATTTAAGCAGCATATACTTTGAATTTCTTTCCTTTTTACCAGCAGCTTCACATTTTCACAAGACATAACAAGTTATCCTGTTGAACAGTGTTAACAGAATTGAAATTTTGAAAGCTAAAGCAGTACAATTTCACTTGTGTTACCAGTCCCTGTGCTAACAGAGGAATGTCTGGCTAAGATGGTGGTTGTAGTTCATTATATTAAAAGGATCAAGCCTAGTAAAATATTAACGTTGTTTTCATTTTTAAGAAGAAATAGAGTAGAATTATTCAGAATCTCGTCTGTACTAAAGAGGCAGCACACTAAGCTAGGGTTACCATCCGTCCGGGTTTCCCCGGACATGTCCGGCTTTTTTAGCTTTAAATGGCCGTCCGGGGGGGATTTCTAATAAGGTAGAAATGTCCGGGATTTCCCCCTTCCCCTCATGCAGAGTGCGGTGTGGCTGATTGGACGGCTGTGCCTGATTGAAAGCCGCTCGCAGCCACTGGGGCCTCTAGCAGCCAGAGTCCCTCCCCCTCCCCCGCTCCCTCCTCCCCCGCAGAGCAGCGCCTTATTTGTTTGGCTGCACGTGGAGCCCGCAGCTCTCCCTCGGCCTGGTGTGGGGGGGGCAGGCAAGGGACAGGGAATGGGGGGGTTAGATTGGTCGCGGGTTCTGGGGGGGGCTGTCAGGAGAAGGGGATGTAGAGATCGGTTGGGGCAGGTAAGGGACAGGGAACGGGGGGTTAGATTGGTCGGGGGTTCTGGGGGGGCTGTCAGGAGAAGGGGGTGTAGAGAGTGGTTGGGGCAGGCAGGGGACAGGGAACAGGGAGACTTAGATAGGGGGTGGGGTCCTGGGGGCAGTTAGGGTGGGGGGGACAGGTAGGAGGTAGAGGGATTCTGAGGGGGGCGGGAAGTGGGAGGGGGCGGAGCTGGGGCGGGGCTAGGGCGGCACCCCATGTCCTCTTTTTTGATTGTTGAAATATGATAACCCTAACTAAGCCCTGGTAGGAGAAAGGGCCTGGAGATGTCATTTTTATCTTGTGGTGCTCCTGCCTGTTGTATCAGATGGATTGTAAACATCTTGTCTTTTCGTTAAGTTTGTTTGCACAGCACCTAGTATAGTGTAGCTCTGGTATGTGAATGAGGATCTAGACACTACTGCATTACAAATAATTATTAATAATTAAAGTTTCTCTGCAGAAATATTCTCTGACTAATCTAGAAGTGCACTGATGTTGCTAAAGAAAGAGCCCTACTCACTGTCCTTCAGTTATAGGGAAGTTGTTAAAATGTGAAGCCTTGGTGAAGGGGGAAGGGGAAAAGATCTTCACTAAGACCTCACCCTACACTCTTTGTGCAGTGGGAATTTCAGGTGTTCAAACATTCCAGGATTTGTGTGGTAGAACAGCCCCTAAAATAGGCTATATTTAGTATCATATTAATTTTACATAAACAGTAGACAATTGCAATCATCAAGGAAGTGGATGGGGGAGGAGTCTGTACTGTATAGATGGTTTTATGCTCTGGTTGTTGCTTATGTTGGTAATACTGTGAACATTTCTGCTCATTAGCAGTATTGAAAATTAGAAATAAAAAAGCTTCCTTTATTTGTCGCACTGTCAGGAAAGATTACTGTCCAGTGCCATACAGCTGTGTGATTTGTTCTCTACTGATACACCATAACATTTGATTATTAAGCAGAGGTAGACTTTCCAGTGTGAGGGTATTAACTTTGCTCTAACCCCATTTTGTGATCCCTCTTTCTTCTTAAAATTCATTTCCCCCCTGAAAAGAACATAAGTAGAACTGAATAGTGTCTATTTCTAGGTTAATTTATTATCAAATTCAGGGATAGATTATTCAGAATTTTATCAAGGCCTGTGATGTGATTGATGGAAATCTATTAGGTTAACCATTTATTAACATAACTATATACCAGTAGCTAGAGTATTTCATGTATGAAAATGCATTTTATGAAAGAAGCAGGAATAGTTCATGAACTTTATCAAACGACATTAGTAAATATCTTCCTCTGGAAGTGGGGTTTACAACTATGGTTCTTGAAAGCCTTTTGAGAATCTCCTTCACTTAAAAATGCATAAATATGAATAATCTTTTTTCCATTACGCTTGTATGACCTTCCTTTTTGTACATGATAACAAAAGTGAATCATCTAGCAATGACAAGATTACAGCCATTTTATTAGTGCATATCATTAACTAGATATAGCAATTCTGGTAATTGAGAAATCATATTCAGTGATGGGGTGGGAATTATCATCATTAATGTCATCTCAAAACATTTTACATTAGTTACTTAGACATGATTCTCCTCTTCCAAGCTATAGGAGAAGGCTCATGGTTCATATCTTTAAAAAACCTATTTTACAAAGCAGTCTTCCAAATTTTCTTGATGAGCCATTTTCCATTCTCGCTGAGATATTCTGATAAATCATCTCATCTATACATGAAAGGACAATGTGGAAGACTTTCAAAACTTCGAGAAAAGACAGTTTGGAGCAGTAAAAAAAATACTCCCACTGAAGAAATCTTTGGATCTATATATTTTTTAAAAATGCCCGAGATCAGAAAAGCAATAGGTTTGCTTACAGAGTAAACCACTACCTCTGTGTGAGGAAAGATGGCAGAATTGGGCTCTCTGTAAAGTAGTTACACCATAATCACCTGCTTTCTTATTTATTTTATTTATAGTAAAGTGTCACTGGAGTCTCCAACCAATATCTGGGTCTTGCTGTGCTAAGTACTGTACAAACCCATAGTAAGAGGCAGTCCCAGTCCTGGACTAGAGAGACAAAGGAAAGGGAAACAGAAAGATGAGATGACTTGTTCAAGGTTACACATAGCTCAATGGCAGAGATCAGACTAGAACACCATACTGCTGAGTCTAAGCCCTGATGAGAGGTCTGTGTGTTCTGACCCAGAGTCACTAATACTCTCAGAACCAGTAGTCTGTAGGCAGACACCCACACCATCAGTGCACCATTTGCTGGTCACATCTACCCTCCAAGGTATTAGAAGACATACAGTACCAACAGCTCCGCTAGTGGAATCTGAGAATTCCTACTCCTCCAGTGAACTCAAAGCTGGAGACAGTGGCCCCTCTGCCCATTCCAAGGCATAATATTAGCCCTGACAGTGTTTTCCTGGGCAACTTTGGAATCTGCAAAACATACTACCAGGCTCAGGACCAATGATACCCTTCCACAAGGACACCATCTCTTTACTCTTATGACCCCTTATCATTACTTCAAACAATCCAAGTGGGAATTCAGACAGAGGTCATCTCATTGAGAAGAGCATCAAGTCCCTCAGCAGTGTTATGAAGAGCAATCTGAGGAGACAACCCCATTCAGTCCTCCTGTGGCACTCTCATCCTCTTCTCTGGCCCCATTGTCACCACCAAAATAATACAAATAATATTCTAGACTTCCTGAGGATCATTGAGCAGGGGCTCAAGTCTCTTGGACAAAGTTCAGGATCCCACTCACAAGTTGCTGGACATCCTCCAGACTGCAGGCCATAACAAGGTGGCATTTCCCATCAATAAAGCCATGTTGCAGCCAGCAAAGACACTCTCGCATACCCTGGCATCAATGACCGGGACATGGGTAATCATGCCCACTGGTTAGAGCAGGAGTTGGTAGCCCATGGTCAGAGCTGGAGTTAGAGGCAAAATGCCACAGCCAAGGGTCAGAGCTGAGGTCAGAAGTTAGGAATTGGAAACAAGGGTGAGACCCAGAGTCAGAGACCAGAGCCAAGGGAACTCGTGGGTAGGTCTGGGTGGAAGTGGGAATGAAAGCCATCATTCTCAAAGAATGGGCTACATTGGGTTGAGGTGTGGATTGCATCATTATACATTAATTCAGCATAGCAAAGCATGGGAGGCCAGTCATCCTTGTGGCAGCTCACAAGCAGCAAAGATACCGCTCCAAGGTTTGATTGACTCTCTCCATTTGCCTATTAGTCTGTGGGAAATAGGCAGATGAAGTGAGGGGATTGATGCCAAGGAGTAAAAGGAATTCCTGCCAGAATCAGGAGATGACAGAACAGGGAGTAATGGTCTCAAGTTGCAGTAGGGGAGGTTTAGGTTGGATATTAGGAAACACTATTTCACTAGGAGGGTGGTGAAGCATTGGAATGGGTTACCTAGAGAGGTGGTGGAATCTCCTTCCTTAGAGGTTTTTAAGGTCAGGCTTGACAAAGCCCTGGCTGGGATGATTTAGTTGGGGATTGGTCCTGCTTTGAGCAGGGGGGTGGACTAGATGACCTCCTGAGGTCCCTTCCAACCCTGATATTCTATGATGCTGTGATTCTATGAACTGGGGACCCCAGTACAATACAATGCCTGTCAGTAACCCATGGTAACAGGAGACATTTTCTAGGAAGACCTGAGCTGTCTCTCATTGGTAGGAACAGTACAGCATGGGATGAAGTGTGTCATCTTTGTTAGGAGGTTGACAACAACCAGAATTATTGTGTGTCCCTGGAAACATGGCAGTTCTACAATGAAGTCCACTGATATAGTAAACCAAAGCTGCAGAGGCATGGGCAGATGCTGGAGGAGACCTAGGAGTTTTAACAGAGAGTTCTTGATCTGGGTACAGAGGTTGCAGGACCTTATATAATCCTTGATACAAGCTTGTAGGCTTCGCCACCAGAAATTCCTTCAGATCAAACTCCAAGCCTTGAATTGGCCAAAATGGTCCATGGCAGCAAATTGTGGCATAGTTTCAATACTAGAAGCATAAGGTATCCCTCTCAAACATAAATACAATCCTTCCAATAGAAGAGGTCATTCTGCAGTCAGAACTCAGTGTCAAGTCAGGTACCCACATCATTCAGCATCTGGTGGATTGATCTGGATTACAAACAATTCATCAGAGAGTGGATGAAAGATGTCAAACTGCTGTTAACCATCTTGTTGACAAAGTTGGACACCTTGAGCATGGGGGAAGAGGCCTCTTTGCCAGGTTTGAGATATTCATCTCTATGGGATAGGGCATCTGCCTTCCTATTTTTCATCCCTGGGCAATAGGTCACAACATAGTCAAATGAGAGAAGAAGGACCAGCATATCTGGTGTTGGTTAAAGCATCTAGCAGTCTGTAGTTACTCCAGGTTCTTATCGTCTCTCAAAACTTGGACTGGGATTGGGTTCCTTCTAGGAAGTGATGCCACTTTTCAAAAGCCACCTCGATGGGCAGTAGCTCCTTGTCCCAAATACTGTGTATATTTTTCTGCCAGGGTTAGCATCTCAAAGTGAAAGATTTAGGGTTGGAGTAGATTGTGGGAGCCAGCATGCTGAAATAATGCTACACCTATGGCAAAGTTGGATGTGTCGGCTTCAATCATAAATGGTTTAGTGGAATCTGGGTGAATCAGGATGGGTATCAAAGGCTGCCGGAGACTATAGACCAGGCAAACTGGGCCCTGTTTTTGCAGGTCATGGTGATGAACCAGGGAATGCCAAGGATAACTGATGAATGCAGTGCATGAATTGGTCTAAATTTGGGAGTTTCTCAGGGGCTTCAAAGGGTAGTTACCTCTAAGGGAGCCATCTGGTTGGTGATGAAACTGGTCCTGTCCATGGACTCCACTAACTCAGGGGACATATTGTGGGCTTGGGTTAAATCCAGGTCCATGAAATTGCCTGAGGCACCTAAGTCCACTAGGTTGGACTAGAAGGAATTGGAGGTGTATTGGCTGCTGATTGCCCATCACCAGGTTACTGGCAGACAAGAATTGACATGGTCTGCTGGGGAGAGGGGAAGGGCATCAACCCAGCCTGGACTCTCGGACTGGGACTGGGGCTTAGCATTTCAAGGGTTCATACAGGATACTGGCAAGGTAGCTTGCTGCAGTGTGTTCTTGGGCCCCATTGTATAGGCATAGGCCCAATGCCAGAGATTGATTCTTCTTCATGTCAGAGGTGGGGCCAGACCTGATCGATTTGCATGGGTTCAGTGACAGAGAAGGGACTTGTGATAGCAGTGCCAGAGTCAGCAGGGCTGGTGGGATCCAGTGTTTGGTCAGGCAGTGCTCGATCTTGATGCATAGGTTGACTAAGGCATCCAGGTCGGTCAGGGATTCCACCTATGCCATTCATCTTTAATATCATTTAAGCTGAGCTGGGAATGATAATGCCTGGCAGTCCTGTTTCACTCAGTGTTTGCTACCAAGGTTTGGAATCTGCTGCATATTTACCAACAGCATCTATGCTGCAATACCTGAAGCATGGCTTCAGCTGTATGCTTATGACTTAGATCATTGACAATCACTGCCATAGCTTGAATTTTTCAAATTGTCCAAGAAGTGGGCTTAATTTTTCCAGAAGTTGAGACCCAAGACATGGTTTCCCAGTAAACAGGCTGATAATCCTACTCACTCTTGGTCAGTCGGGTACAACTGTAGGTGTAGCAGAAATAAAAGCCATGAAATGTATCACAATCACCATTGAACTTGTCAGGTAGGGGGAGTTTTGGCTCACGGGTAGAAGGGATCAGAACTGAAGGTGGTGAAGGAACAAAATGGACACCGTGTAGAATCAAGCACGTGGGTTTATTATGCACAATGCTGGCGGAGTGTCACTTTGCTTATTAGGCTCAGAGACACTGCCAAACAATTGATTACAATGGATTATATGGATTTTTCATAAGCGTAGGGAAGTGACGGGATGCGTGGTCCTGAGCCCCAGGATAGGTCTAGCAGCAAGACAAGATAAGCACAGTTGCCAATAGTCTAAAGATTACATAATGTCCCCGCCCATAGTTTCAGGTTAACAAGTAACATATCATTAGTACACAGGTGTTTTTCTTTAAACAATGTATAAAGTGTATTAGTATAAAATATATATGTTGAATTCTGATGCGGAGTCCATAGGAATGAGGTAGCCCTTCTGATTGTCCAACAGGTACATTCCTGGGGGTTAAAGCAAAAAGACATTGAAAAGTAAAAGGCACTATAAATTGTCTTTCAAGTTGCCCATTATGCTTCTAAAGACAAACACAGGTATCTGGGAGGGAGGAGGGGTGTGCATCTGTGAGAGGGAGAATGTCATATCTCATACTGACATGCTTGAACCTCTTCCATAAACTCAATGTTGGTGTGTGGGGAGATATCTCTTTCTACAGAAGGAATGGACACAGACAGAAACAGGACCCCTTTCAATCCTTTGCTCTGTTTGCAGCTTCAGATAAGAGTGCCAATTACTGCTCCCCATCTGGTGTTTTGCTGACCATGCTTATTTTAATAAAAAGCAAGGCTGTGTCTTGTTTGTTCTGCTTCTCTTAGCTAATATTGTTCACTATTTGCTTGGCCTCTTGACCAAACTCTGGACTTTGGGCCTGTAAAAAGAGCTGTCACAGCCTGTATCAGGTTTTTACATAAACAGCACATGGATTTTGGCCCTTCAGTGGCATGGCTTGAGGTTGTAGGACCATATTCTGTACCTGCAGGTGGCAACGTGGGCCTACAAGGTCTGTAAGGATCCCACTCTATCTGTCAGAGAGATATTGGCCTTTGTAGAATCCGTACTTGCCATATCAGCTCTAGTTATCCTATTGTTTGTGTTGGGGCTGCTCAAACTGTCAGTGACTGGGATGTGGGTGGTCATGCCCAATGGTTAGAGCCAGACTCAGGTCTAATGATCAGAGCATGAGTCGGTAGTAAGGAATTGGAGCCCAGGATCAGAGCCAGAGTCTGAGGCCAGATGCCAAAGCCAAAGGTCAGACTTCAGGAATCAGAGCTGAGGGTCAGGACTGGGTTACCTGGAGTAGGGCAAGGCTGAACCCACAGCAGGAGCAGAACTGTGTCTGAAGCAGAGCTGGGACAAGGCAGGAGCAAGCAGGCACAGAAGCTATTGCAGCTGTGGGCAAATGCTTTGAGCATCCACTAACCTGCTGCTTCTGCTGGGCTTAAGAGCTGGTCTGCTGACTGTTTCAACTAATAAGGCAACCTACTACAGGCCAGCTGTGCTTGGGGGGTTGCCCAAAGACTGGCTTTGCTGGAGGCCCTGCTTCCTGACACCAGCCACCTGCACTCCCATGCCTAAAAGGACAGATAAAAAAGTACTTTGTACCATCTAAGGAGATGGCATATTTTGTTCCCTACCCCAAACTCCCTCATAGTTCAGGCCATCTCCAAACATAACAGAGTACACCATTTTAGGTCTACTACCTTCAACAAGGGTGGCAAAAGACTAGACCTCCTGGGAAGAAAAAGTTTCTTCTCCATCAGCCTACAGTTTCACATTGCAAATTATTAGGCACTGATGTCTAAGTATGACTTTATTAACTATAACACATTTTCTAAGTTCACCAGCAAACTGCCACAGGAACTCAACATAGACCACAATTTCAGGCCATCATTAACAAGGATAAGATGATAGCCAGATCATCCCTCCAAGCTTAAGTCGACACAGTGGACGGCTTCCCATTCCCTGGTAAATTTGATTGTCATGAGATAGGCTTCATGGCTTCAATCTTCATGATTTCCCCAGGAAGTTCAAGCCAATGTGGAGGACCTCCCCTTTAAGGACAACAATCTAATTAATAACAAAATTGATGAGTCACTGCAAACCCTTAAGGACTCTGGGCAACCCTCCAATCCTTGGGTATTTACTCTCTAGCACCTCAGAGGAAGTACCATACACCCCCATATAAACAATGCCCTGCTCCTCAGTCTTTTACCATCAAAGAGCATTTGACTCTCCCAAGAAGTGCTAGAGGAAGAAGTGCAGCAGACCACCCTGTTGACATTCCCTTCCTAGTCCCAGACTTCCACAAATAAGCCATTTTGATGGGACCCTTGAGAGTTGCCAAACACTCCCCAGCAGGGACGCTGGAAAATTTTTTATAGTGGGAGTGCTGATGATAGAAACCATTGAAATCATGTTTTAGTGTTTGTTATTACTACTTCCAACACCACTGCTCCTCAACTCTTCTGATATCTCTTTTGTTGGGTGCCTGGCCCATTTCTTTCTGGTGTGTCATCATATATCAGAAAGGGGGATCCCAAAGAACAACTCCACTGGCTACACAATAGAATTTCTCTCCATCCTTGTCACAAAACTGCCCTCCTCATTCCTCTTCAGGGACTCCTCTCATGAGAGGTCCTTACACAGGAAGTAGAATTCCTAATCCAGTTTGGGGGAAACAACCTGTGCCACCTCAACACAAGGGGAAAGGGTTTTATTCAAGATACTTCCTCATTCCTAAAAAAAGAAAGGAGGCTGGAAACCCATCCTGGATCTCAGACAACTGAATATCTTCATACACCATTCAAGATTCAGGATGACCACCCCAGCCTCTATAATCCCATCCCTAAACAAAGGTAATTGGTTTATAGCTCTTGATTTGAAGTATGTTTATTTCCATATAGACATTTATTTAGCACACAGGAGATTGCTACATCTCACAGTTGGCCAAGAACATTATCAGTACAGAGTTCTTCCCTCTGGTCTCTCTACAGCTCCCAGAGTTTTCACAAATGTGAAAAGACAAAAAAACAACAGTTACCTTTTGTGGTAAATGGAAACAAAGATATTATTCTGAAATTCTGAAGCAGCAGTCCATGTAGCACTTGCTGATGGTCTATGGTCTGTTGGAATAGGCTGGTCTCTTATTCTTATTCCAACCAATAAATTACAGTAAAAGCAGTTAAATATATATTGAGTACTTTCCTACGTTTACTTTCCAGTAGAAACAACTGCTGCAGTCATGTGATTGTGCATGGAAGGAGTTGGTCACTGCAGCTGTGAATAGGAAATAGTTCATGGGGGGAAAAAATCTTTGTATTAAAATGTGATCACTCCTGAGGAAATATTTAAGAAACCCTGATCTAAGTATTGGAAAAATTCAGAAATTTACAGACACTTAATTTTTTTGCATACAGTCCCCTATGACGGCATGGACTAGGCCCAGAGGCCTTCTGCTGGAGGCCTTAGGGTCCTGCCATACTTGCAGGAAAAGAGTAGTAGAGGAGTCCTCCAAGCTGTATAGAAAGGCTGCGTAGTACATGGCCAATCAGGAGGAAGCTGCAAGGGGCTAGCCAATCAGAGGATTGCATAAAAGGATTTGCAGTGCATACCAGAGTCAGTTGCTGCTTGGAGCCTGAGGCATGAAGTGGTGCTTCTAGTAGGCTGAAGGACTGCAGCACCACGGACAGCTCAGTGCGGGCAGGGACCAAGAGAGCAAGAGAACTCCTGGCTGGCTGCAGGACATAGAAGAGCCCGGAGCAGGGCCGGCTCTAGGCACCAGCTAACCAAGCACATGCTTGGGGCAGCACATTTTCAGGGGCGGCATTCTGCCCATCTTTTTTTTTTTTTTTTTTGCTTTGGGTGGCAAAAGCCTAGAGCTGGCCCTGGCAGCAGCAGTGCATCGTGCGCTGGGGGCACCCCGGGGCTGCTGCGGTTCGCGCCGCCAGCCGCGGGGGAGTAGTGCCCGCACCTTGTGGCCGGGCGGGCTCCAAGTGGGGGACACTCTGGCTGGGGGCCACCTCGCGGGGCACGTGGAGCCGCCTGTAGGTGCTGCAGGGCAGCCGCCCCCCAGCTCTGCCCTCCTGGGTCCTGCCGGTCCTGGAGGCGGGAGCCCCAGCTGGAGGGACCCTGGGCGGAGGCACGGCCCGAGAGCCCCGCTGCTTATCCCGACCCTGCCAGCACCAGACCAGCTGGAGGTAAGAGGGGAGCGGGGGGAAGAGAGAGCCCAGCACTAGGGTGCAGGTGGGGTGGGGTGGGAGGGAGAGCCCAGCACTGGGGCGGCAGGGGGTGCAGGTGGGGTGGGGTTGGGGAAGAGAGAGCCCAGTGCTGGGGCGGCAGGGGGTGGGGTGGGGGAAGAGAGAGCCCAGTGCTGGGGTGGCAGGGGGTGGGGGAGGGCACTGGTGTGGGGGGGGTGAGAGCCTAGAGCTGGGGTGGGGGGCAGCCAAAAATTTTTTTTGCTTGGAGTGGCAAAAAAACTAAAGCTGGCCCTGGCCTGGAGGTAAGGGTGAAGCGTTGCTGAAGGTTGTGGCCATGGGGAAGTGGCCCAGGGAACTGAAAGCAGTTTAGTTAAAGAGACATGATGGCATGTGGCTGCTATTCTTATGGTCCCTGGGCTGGGACCTGGAATAGTGGGCAGGCCTGGGTGCCTCCTATAAGCCAATTGGACAGTGATAAACCCCCAGAAGGGGATCTGAAATGTTAAGAGGCCCAGCTGGAGAGCTGGGGCCAGAACAGACCAGACTGGGTGAATAATCTCCAGGGAGGAAGCTCTGGGGCCAGGAGCACTTAAAGACTTTATTGTACTAATACCCCCAGAATGGGTCTGTTTGAGTTGTGTTCCATACAGACTGTATGTGACTTGGACAGAGGGCTGAGACACTAGAAACCTCCAGAGAAACTGCCAGAAGGGGTCACCACAAACTGAAAGAGGTTCAGACACACACCCAAGCAAGGAGGCACTTGTGAGAGTTGGGTGTCACCCATTACATCCCCATTAAACTGTACACCAATAAAAAAGAGGATTCTTTCTTTTAATTAACAGTTAATTAGTGTTGTAAAATAAAAACACTTGCTCAAACTCATTATAATATTGAAGCCGTTTACATAAAGATGTAGTGTTTGTCAGATGTTGTTCCAGCAGGTGAAAGAAACTGAAGATACAGTACTACAGAAGTAACTATTTCTCTGGGGATTGTGTCAGACATGCTTTAGTAAAAAATAAATGACCAAACTGATCAATTTGTAGTAATATTAGTACTTGCTATAGTGTTTAATTACTTACCAGCCATATTTGATGGGGCAATTTGATGAGAGAAAAGCTTTTTGATAAGAGAACAAAATAAGTTTTCAAGACTAGCTTTAATGGCAGAAATCACAATTACAGCTGGACTAAGGGTGAAAAAATTACTTAGGCTCTGATTCAGCAAAATATTTAAGGATGTGCCTAACTTTAAGTGAGTAGACCCATTGACATGCTTAAGTGACTTGCTGAATCAGGGCCATATCAACAAATTATTTGACCTGTTAAATGCAGGATTTTTTTTTAAAAGTCTCAGTATCTTTGACAAATTTCATGAAATTGATTAATGTTTTATATGATTAAGTCATTGACATCTTCCTGCAATGCAACCAAGTGCAATCCAGCAAGCATAGTACAAGTCTGATTGTATTGGGAGAGGAGTGATGAGGGGGTGAGGGAGTCTCTATTTTATCTGTATTCGTTTTCCTGAAAATGAAGATGAAACTGCAAGAATCTTTCACTTGTGTCCTTGCAATGATTTTTCATTAGCATACCCAGCATGAGTTACATTCCTTGCTGGGGAATGTATTTGTCTCCATACCTTTTAATAGGGAAAAATGAGAGAAACTGGAAGAAGGAGACACTGAAAGAAGATACTGGAACAACTAAACAGGAATGATCTACTATAGCTGTACATGTATATGCCCTTTAAGGTTATAAAAATCACATCTCTGATGCAATATGTATCTGATTAGCAAAAAGGCAGAATTGTTTGTTGGGTTTTTGTATCTCTATCAAATAACAAGGCTATGTTTTTAACTTAGTAGTTAACTTAGTAGTTAAAAACATAGCCTTGCTATTCAATAGAGATTGCATGATCTGAACTGGAATCTAAAACTTGAAATAATGGATTAAGATTAAATAAAGCACAGATTTAATCCTACCAAATGGCTCAAAATAAATCTGAGGGCTCTTCAAAAGAATTCAAAATCCCACTGCCCACCACTGAACTCTCTTGACTTGTGTGCTTTTCAGATCAGATTCTGATGCATAAACGTCATATTCAGACTTCAGTGAACACCAAAATTCACATTTTATTAGATCAATTTTTATTTCTGTTAAACTATATCACAGTGCATTGTGTGATCTGAGCTTCATACTGTTTATAATTTTTAATTTGTTTTACTTTATTTCTTTTAAATTTGCATTTAATTTTACAGAAATGTAGCCTTACAAGGACAAAAACAAGTAATACAATATATGTTCAGATATAATTCATATACAAAGATAGAACCAATAAAGTAACAATTGGAATGTAATCTATCTTAGTTGTGACAGTGTTTCTATTATTATCTGCACATCTGATCTCTGTTTCATCAAGAAATATGATCCTTGCCTTTGATCGGTTCTCCCTCTCCTCTGTAAAAAGATAAGCAAAACAATTGTTCAACAAATGAGCCTAGCCTTTCCTTTACCTCTTTCCAACTATAATTTTAGTGGACCAATTTTCTCTTTTATCTTCAGTCTAATGTGAATATATTTGAAGAAACATTTACTATTAGCTGAAAATTCACTCCCCAATTCAGTTTTCAGTTTTTCTTTCTGCCTCAAATTCTCCTTTTCCTATTTGTCTGCTTTCTTTCAAAGCAGGCTTTCCCATGCCTAAGCAGCAGACTATATTCTTACAACCTTATTTTTATACTTGACGGGAAGGTCAAAAAGGTTTGCTAACCTGAAATTAAGGTTGAAAACACATATATCCCTTCCACAAAAATACTCTCGAGAGACGGTTGTCCTTTTTTAATTTTTTTTAACCAAAAAACCCACAAACGCTGGAAAGTTAGGGTTCTACTACACATGCCCCTTTTCCCCCCACTCACATCCATACCACCACCACCTATTTATCTTTCTCATCACAGGATCTAAATGCTTCCCAGGTATTTATACAGAGTAATCTCAGTAAGTGTCCCTGTTTTTCTTCCTTCCAATTGTAAGACAAATAACTTTTACAGGAGGAGTTGTTTATGTTAGTGTCAGAGACAAGGTAACTTGTGTATCTATATTTGAGGAAATAAATGAGAAAAAACTAAGTCAAATAATGAATGTTTCACTTAATGTCCTGTGAAAGAGATGGCATCTGTGGTGATTTCATAAGAGTTCCAGCTTCTGTGAAAGTTTTGTCCTCTGCAAATCATGTTGACTGCTTCACTTTTTCTATATATAATATATATATATAGTTGTGTGGTGGAGGAAGAGGTGACTCTCAGGTAGCTAGGGTCTATTCCATGGAGGGCTTTGAATATCAGGACGTAGACCTTGAATTGAATTGTACAGTGGGGAGCCAGTCAACCTTCCATCTCCCCTGCTTTGTTCCTTTCATACCATCAGCAGCAGCTGTGATATTTTTGGATCCAAGAGTTTCAATAATAGCTGTCAGAAGTCACCATTCTATAGCAGGCATGCCCCACATTTTGAAAACTATGGTAATGGTACAGCCAACATACCACAAATAACTTCCTATCTTTCTGTCACCATTTTTCCCCATAAGGGCTTTAAGAAGAGCACAGTCGTTAGCTACAGATATTTTAAATTTGGAGAAGATTTTGTGTGCTATATAGTTTGTATGTGGAGTTTTGGAAAACATGAACTACAAGAATATTGCTAGGTACATGCCTCTAATAGAAATGGTAGTACTTTGCTATCCAGTTAAGCTTTGGTCAATCCATGTAATTGCCATAACATTGTCATCTTGGCCTAAGGGGTTTGATACCTAGATTCACTGCTCTGGATCCAAAAAGGGTTCACAAATATCTTAAGTCACTCTACTGTTATCTGCTAGGTCATTCTATTTGTTGTTTGTGACTATTTGATGACTGCTGGTTCATTCATGAAAACATTCACAAATGCTTAGCATTACAAATCTTAGCATGAATAAGGATGTGTCCAGACTTCATTCCAGCTGTGTGGTGTTTGCTTTTTGCTGTTCATCATTCATTAGTATCCAGTTTTTAAAAAAGTTTGTCATCTAATCAGGGAGTAAAAATAACAGTCTGATGGGACATATCACACTCCATGAGCAGTCAGTGAGTCAAAGTAAATAGTTTGTGAAGAACACATAGTCTGGAATTTGTTGACAAACTATTCACTCTGTATGTGTGAATAATGTAGAAATTAGTAGAAACACGGTACGTTTGCAAATTCTTGCTAAGCAGAAATCATTAAATTCGTCCATCAATTCATTCCTAATGAATAATTTAACTGTTTGTGGTAATGACCTTTGCTTAATTGCTAGCATATGCAATCTTTGAAATGAGTTGCCCTCGGTATGCTATTTATCTATTTAGAGAGTGTCAAAACACTTTTGCTGTGGACTGTATAGGGAAGCAAATTAGATAGTTGCTACAACTGCTGTATGCTCAGAGTAATGGATTTGAACATTTTTCTGGTCACTGATAAGATGCACTCATTGATGTATGTGAAGGATGGGTATAGCTGACTCAGGGTTTTAGGTTCTCTGGTTGGCTCTGAAGATTGTTTGTTTGAATGACTCTCACTGTGCTTTGCCAGGCATTCACTTTTTATTTCTTTTTTTAGGATGTGGAACTTTGACTTCCCAGACTTTCTAGCATTTGTTGGATACTCTTTTTGTTGTTATTTAGAGAACTTTGTAGTTATCTGAATGAGTTTTTGACTGATGTAAGTGAAGGTTCTTTCAACTCTAACTCTCCGAGTTAATGTCCTCCCTACAGCCCGCTAGGAATTTCCGTGAGTTTTTTTTTTTTAATTTAAAGAATATATCTTTCAGAATTGCTCAATGCCAGGAGACCCAAAGGGACCTGCAGGGTGTGCATGGGTAGACTTTCCCTCCTCTCCCCTGAATTCTAGCTTTCACCCTGACTCTTTGTGTCCCCAATGGTTTCCCTATCTCTCATTTTCCACCTTGCAGAGCACTAGCGCTTTTCAGGAGAGATGTTCCTCCGCTCCTCTGTCTCATCCTATAGAACATGTGAGTTATTTTCACAAACCTTGTCTCCCTTTCTGTAGGACAGAATCTCCAGTCCCCTCCTCCCCCCCACACCCTTCCCTTCTAGAGTTCCTGAGTTACACAGGAGAGAGGCTCCCTCCCACTGCTCACTTGTAAGTGTGTATCAGTACAGCATATGCAATTGTCATGCATGCTTTATAATATATAATGTTCTTAGAAAATATGCCTTGGGATCTTTATTTTGTACACAGAGCCCCACCAGAACTTAGACTACATGATTTCATCCCTAAATCTCCAATACAGCCATCTTCATGGGCCTCAGATTATCTGCCTTAGAGGAATGAAGGGCTGATGCTCAAACTACTTAACCACATCCCTCTAGCTATCACCAGTTATCCTTCCTCATTTTAAGGACTAACTCTAAAATAGCCTCTTTCCGATAAGGCTGATTCACAAACTGCACAGGAAACCAAACCAGCACCACTTATAGAATCATCCTTTTTCCCTTTATCTTTCCAAAGTTACTTAAATCTGACTTCTTTACCAGGCTGTTACTTGCAGCAGAATTATTATTACTGGTTAAATTTCTCCAACTGCCCTAGAGGTTCCTAGAAGTAACAACAGATAAAACAAATTTACAGTCCTTAATTTCTATCCAGCATATCTGTTATTTCAACCAAAATGATGTGTCTTTGCAGAGACTCTGCCATACTTCACTGAATGTGCCATGTTTCCTGCTTTATTTTGCCCATCTTGCCAGTAAATTCTGAAGCCTGGTATTTTAAACCCCCCAATGACTTTCAAGCTCAGTGTGTCTGTCATTCTAATATTAATCTCCCACACTGCTTACCTTTGAAAACATGAAAAAAGATGAAAGGGAGAGAGCGACATTAGAATTCTTTTAAATATATTATGCTTTGCCACACCAGCATAAGGCTCATAGTTTTACTGGTGTCCTTTGTGATGAAACAGAATCTTATTTTCAACTCTCCTTGTTTCATGAAACTTTCCACAGTTATCTGCCTTAGGGATTTTGTTCAATTTTATTTAAAAAAACTGTTCAGCTTTCATTAGTGATTTTCATTTTTCCGAGTTGCACTGTGCCAGCTGCAGAGATGAGCCACAATTTTGGAGAGTTCATTGCTGAGATGCTACAATGGTGGGGTTCCCAGACAATGGTGCTCTGTGGCCTCAGTTCAGCAAAGTACTTAAGCATGTGCCTAATTGGAAGCACATGAGTAATCCTACTGAAATCAAAGGGACTACTCAATGCTTAGGATTAGGCACCTGCATAAACCTCTTGCTGAATATTTGCAAAATGCCTCCACAGTTGGCTTTATACAGAGAAAGATCAACAAATGTCAGTGAAGTAAAGCTGTATTTTTTTCTTATAAAAAAGGTCTTGTTGTTGCTTTTTCTGTGGGTAACTTTTTACAGACAGAACATAAGCTTCTGTTATTGCTGTGTGAAGTTGAGAGGTAGGATTAGAATTTGAAACTGCTTACACTTTTTGAAGATAATCTGTCATAGACACACACATGCACATTTGAGGCTGATTCATTTTTTTTTCTTCAAAGACAAACGTTGTTGAAATATTTTCATCACTTTTTCCTTGATGTGCTGTAGAAAAGGTTGCACCTGTGCTCATTTTTTCTAGCATCTGTAGAACACATGTAAGCAGAGTCAGGATGAGCTCTACCCTGACATCTGGTGGTGAATTATGGCGAGTATGGAAAAGAACTTCAGGTGCTGATATTGTTTGCATAGGCACACCCACCCCGCCTAGCATGAGCCCACAGCAGCCCAAAATGGTCACTTTGGCAGCTGTGGGATCCCCAGTTTCTCTGTTATTGGGGCAGGAGGAATAAAGTGTTGTTACCCTGATTATGTGAATCAAGGACAATGAAACTGTTTTATGACAGAGGGTCTCACCATCACCTAAGTAGCACTCGCTAGACAAGGACCATGGGTTCCAAAACCCAGTGAATTGAGAGAGGTTGGGGGCAGGTATGTTTATTTGATGGTATGGGCCCCTCTTGAGGGTCTGGAACACCAATTGCACCGCCTCCTCTCTCTACTGTGAATAGCAGAGCTAATTTTGATTCCATCAGGAATCTAGCTAGAGGCTGCTGTATTCACATTGGGGCTCCCCTACTACAAGCTAAAATTGCTAAGAGCTGAAATTACTGAGCTGAGATCACTGAGTGCTGTGTTAACTAGTGACGGAGCCTGAAGATATATTGCTAAGTGGCTGGCAGAGCGGAGCAGTTTGCAGGACAGTTGGAGCAGAACAGGAAGCGGAGTGGAGCTGAGCTGAGCAGTTTGCGGGACGGTTGGAGCGGCCCACGGAACAGCGAGCAGAGCAGAGCGGAGCAGTTTGCTGGGACGGCTGGAGCGTGGAGCGGCTCACGGGACGGCTGGAGGAGCGGAGCGGCTGGTAGAGTGGAGCCGTTCGTGGTGAAGGCTGCAGCAGAACTCCACGGAGAGGCGGGGCAGTCGGCCTCAGACCATGTAAGGTGCCCCTTAACACCCCGTGTGCCCCGCATTTCCACCCAGGCTGGGGGGGGTAAAACTCTGCAGATAAACTTTTGAACTCTGGGGAGGCACTGACCAGGGACAGAGACTTTTGGGTTGTTGGACTTTGGGGTGATTGGACTTAAGACCCTGAGGGGAAAAGGACACTGCCAAACTTATTTGGAGGTGGGTCTTTTGCTCATGGTTTGTGTTATGAATCCTGTTTGTGGTGTTTCCCCAACATAATGCCGCATTGTTTCCCTCCTTTATTAAAAGGCTTTTGCTACACTCAGACTCCGTGCTTGTGAGAGGGGAAGTATTGCCTCCTAGAGGCACCCGGGGGGTGGTATGTAATTGTCCCAGGTCACTGGGTGGGGGCTCAAGCCGGTTTTGCATTGCGTTATTGAAACGGAACCCCTAGATACTGACCCCAGCTCTTGTTGCTGCCAACTCAGAGGGGCAGAAGGGTTACACACACACTTCAAAACTTCTAGCAATCCATATACAGTTACTTCTTAATGTGATTTCTACAGTTTTTGCCAGTAAAATCAATGGCTTGTACCTGTAAACTATAATTTTCCATTCATATTCCTAGTGGCTTTTTAGAAAGACACAATACCTCCATATTTTTTATTATTTGTATTATGGTACTGCTCAGTGACCCCCATCGGGAGCAGAGCCCTGTACTCTAGGCTCCATAGAAACAGAGGCAGATGTGATCCTTGCCTTGGGGAGCTTACAATTTAAGGAGACAGTTAAGTGACCATTGTGATTTTATTTAACAGACAGTTATGATATGATACTGACTGGCTCTGTACTTCGTGGGATGATTTGCACCTCCAGAGATAATACCAGTGGCACTTGATCTACAAGGAGGCCAAGTCCCTTTGGTTTTGCCACATGATGATGATTGTACTTGAAGGTGAATACAGGATATGTCTACACTGCAATCAGAGGTGTGATTACAGCTCAGTGAGGCATGCCCGTGCTATCGTTAATAATCTAGCAACAGGGACCCAGCTGTGGACTAGTAACATGAACATGAACCCAGAGTTTGGGGCAGACTTATATAGCCCATGCCACAGTGTCTTCACTCCTATTTTTTACCGGTGCAAGCAAGACTAAAACTAGTGCAGGTATATCTCCTTGAGCTGAGCTCACATCTCCAGCTGCAGTGTAGACGTATCTCACAGAGCAAATAGAAGTGCAATTGTCCTTGGCCCTTGCAGTAGGCTTACAAGTTAGAGAAGGATCTTTTTTCCCTCCGGCAGTGGGAAAAGTGACAGATTTAGGGCCATTATAGCCATCCCCAAAGTGTCTGTCAGCCAAGGGCTAGTTCCGAGGTACTGAGGCTAGTATTCTTAATCTTGCTCACTCTCTCACTGTTTCTGACCCTCTCATTTTTTAAAGAGCCAAAGTCCAACAGAGTCCAGTAAAAGAGCAAGCACTAACAGGTTATTTTCATTGAGCACTTCACTGAGTTATATTACTAGCTTAAAGAGCCCTCCCGTGATATCCTGCTTGTCTGTGTATCATTTGTCTGCACCTACTCCCTATCTGCCTTTCACTCAGAAATAACTAGCACTGTGGTACCATCATTACTTTTCTCACAGAAGAAAAATCATGATAGGATTCATCCACATATGTGCAACACATATAATATATTGTGACAGATATGGTAATTTCCAGCAGTATCCTGGAAATAAACTTAATTATTAAGTTTATGTATTATCAAGGCCTGGGATTGTATGTAACCTCTCGGGGGGGAGGAGGCGGGGAGATGTGACCAATATAAGAATTTAGTTCAAAAGACTATATTGAAAATGGGTCAGGCAAGTATGAACTTTGGGGACAATAAGCATTAAGTGGATTTCCTGGGGGATCCCTAAGGAGAAGTTAATGCAAATTCCCCAACTGCATTTACTCAAAACCTTGAAGCTACACCCTGAGTTGAGGGTCACTGTCTGTTGAAGATCAAAAGCTCGAGCTGTATAAAGAAACAGCTAATCTGCCCAGGTTTTGTTCTGGATCTAAGATGGATATGAACATGCAAATATGGGTAAAACCCAGTTTTGAAGTACAAAAGCCTACCAGAGTCCTAGATTGGACTTACCTCTGGTAAGCATTTTAATATGTTTGTAGGAACTCTTATTGTTTTAATGTTTTCTCTAATACTTTTACCATAAGAATAAAAATACTTGCTTACAAAGAATTGTGTAAGTAACTTATAATTGCAGGCAGCAGGCTGATCATAGCTTTCAGAAAGAAGGCAAAGCACAGATACAGGCCTGTTTAGGCAGTTTGGCTTGCTGGGGATATCACAGTGCAGCTTTAAAATCCCCGGTCTGGAAGGAGTGAGACATGGGTCTCCGTGTAAGAGAGTTGATGGCTGGGAGCTGGAAACCTTTAAGAGGGACCACATGGGGGAATACAGGTGCAGTTACCCCCAAACTATGATATGTGGTGTTCCTAATACAACTCCCACTGGTGAATATTGTCATAGGTTACATCTACACTTGCAGGTTTGTCCATGTACTGTGAGTATCTACAGTATCCCACAGTCCTGTGCATCTGGGAACCGCCTTGCAGCATGTTGCTGGTACTGCGTGCTGCCTTCATTCATTTGGCAACAGCAGTTCCTGGTCATCTCTCCCTTCTGCCAAACTGCATTGAAGAAAGTATGCTAGTTCATGATGATGTGGTTCTGCTCCTGTTTGTGAGACAGATTTGAGAAGCTGAAGACAGCTGATGGAGAGGGAGAATGGAAAATACTCTGCGGGTCCTATGGAACAGATGTGCTGAATGCTGTGATCACAACAATATTCCCATGGGTGGACCACCACTTCTGGTCCCAGAGAACCTGTAAGGTGTGGTGGGACCATATTTTCTTGGAAACCTGGGATGACAGCTAGTGGCTGCCAAACTTCAGAATGAGAAAGCAGACCTACATGGAGTTGTGCAAGGAGCTTGCACCAATCCTCCAGTGCCAAACCACTCATTTTGAGAAATCCATATCAGTACAGAGCAGGTGGCCATTGCCCTTTGGAAGCTGGCAACACCTGACAGCTACCAGTCAGCTCCAAACCCCATTCGAGGTTGGGAAGTCAACTGTTGGGGTGGTGGTTGTGCAGGTTTGCCATGTCATCTCCTCTGGATGGTTCCCATAACCAAAGTCCCTGAAACTAGAGCTGGATTTCAGAGGATGGGGTTTCTAAACTGTGCAGAGGCCATCAACGGAACACACATCCCAATACTTTATCCACCAAAAAGAGCAAGTGAATAAATGAACTGAAAAGGTTACTATTCACTGGTTTTCTGAGGCTTACTGGAACACAGGGGTAGGTTCATGAACACCAGTGCTGGAGAGAAAGGTAAGGTGCAGTGCATCAAGGGGCCATTTGGGGTGGGGTTCGGTTCCTTTCAGGGGTTACGTTACTGGTTACTTATTTCTTCTTTGAAGGCCGGCCATTATTTGGAGAGCATAGAAGTGTTCAAGGTACTGGGATGGAAAAGGGAAGTGGTTTTCCAGGCCTATGGAGGACACCCAGCCACCTGTGCCAGAGAGAAGTCTCTGCTAATGATCACCCCTCTACATATTGCTAAGTGGAGGTATTTGGTCACCTATGAAGGTGAATCAAATACATTTACCCTGCTGTTAAACCTGAAAAACCAGATTCAATTTCTTCTTCACCAAAATTTTGTTGAATTATGCTTACAGAACTGAGAGGCAAGTTGAGAGGAAATTGACTGTTTTAAGTTAGCAGATGGAGTTCCCATAGAAGAGGAACAGAGAACCACAGTAAACATCCACCAACCCACTAATCCCCACTGCACTGCCAGCAACTCCAGCCCCTGTGTCCAGTGAGCAACATTAAAAGGAACAGGGAAATGGCATCACACCACAAATGTATTTTCTTCCCTGAACTTTTGGATTAACACCCCAAACCAGTCATCCTTCCACATTCCACTGCTATGAGACACGGCATTGTGTTTGTAGAACTGCTGGAGTGGATGCTTCACCCACCCCCACTTCTCCTGGCTTCTGAAGAGTAGCTCAGCATGGGCAGAGGACAGACACTAGGGACTGTGAATGGTAATAAACATTTGAAATGGTCACGGAGAATGAAGCACTATGATATTCCTTGCACCACCAAACAGTTCCCTTTCCCTTGCCGGCCCTAGGTGTGCCCACACACAAGCAACTTAGCACCCCCACCCTCATTCTGCATGGCTCCCATTCATAAGCAGAAGGGAAGGAGGGGTGGTGTTGGGTCTGTGCACAAACATAAACATCATAAAACTGTTCTTTCCTCACCGGGATCCTTTCAAAGCCCACCGAATCCCTTTCTCCCTCCCCACCCTCCATTTTGCATGTCCCAGGGAAGATTGCTGTCGGAGTGCTGGCTGAGAAGTGCACAGACACAGCGGCACAGTAACTGCTCATTAATAATCTGTTATAGCTTCTGCTAAATGCTTTTCAGTAAAAATGGGGCAGTTGGATTTTACACGCTATTTATTTTTATTATCATTAATTTGTAGTACAGTAGTACCCAGGGATTCAACAATAGGCCAAGACCCCAAGGTGCTAGTCACCGTACAAACACAGAACAAAAAGTGCTCAAACGTTTACAGTCTAAGTAATACAAATACAAGTAAAGCACAAATATTTCTATTTTTAGGATGTTAATGGAGTAACACTAAGTATTAATTTGGTCAACTGAGTAATCAATCTTGCCTAAAACAATCAAAATCCTGAATGTTTAGATTTAGTTTAAACAGATACATAACTTCCTCCAAATATATCAAAAATGTTGCTGTATTTTGAAATTGGTTATCATTTAAAGGCTAGAACCTGCTCTCCCTACTTAGACAAAACAGCCATTGACACCTGTAGCAAGGAGACGTGGCCTCCCTCAGATAGTGACAGGGAGGGCCCATAGCATGCCCCCTGATGGGCAGAACCAGGAGAGCCACATCCATCCCGCCGGAAGCAGAAGGGCAGGAGAGGAAGCAAAAATACAAAAGGTGGGCCCTGCAACTCAGTTGGGCTGGAGCCACCAAGAGAGACAGATGCACTCCACTGGCTTCTGGAACCTGCAGAGGAATCCTGCAGTGCTGAGGACTGGCCAGATCTCCCTGGGCCACCAGCTGACCAAGACACCCAGGAGCTGCTGGGGCTGCCACCTGAGGACTGGCTGGACCTTCCCAGGCTGCCGGCTGACCGAGACACTAAGGAGCTGATGGGGCTGCCACCTGAGGACTGGCTGGACCTTCCCAGGCTGCCGGCTGACCGAGACACTAAGGAGCTGATGGGGCTGCCACCTGAGGACTGGCTGGAGCTCCCCCACAAACAACCCCCCACAGTATTGAGGTACCAAACCCCAGGGATGTAAGTAGCCATGGGGAACTAGATGACCATCTGGTTGAGTGTTGGCCCAATACAAGGTCAGTGTGTTGTGGGCGGATCCCTGCTAACCCAGTGGCAGACCACTATGCCAGTGTTAGGGCCCTGGGCTGGGACATGGTGGAGTCAGGCGGGCCCATGTCCCCCTACACCCTGTCACATCCACCCCTGGGAAGGCCTGTGTTAGTCTGCCATCTGCTGAGCTAGGATGCTAGACGATGCTGGTGCACACTCCTACCTGATCCCCTAGACTCTGCTGGTGCACACCTTTCCCTGAACTCCTAGACTGTTCTGGTGCTCACCCTTACCTGAGCCTTCAGATTTTGTTGGTTCTCACCCTTACCTGGAGTTCATAAACTGCTTAGCCACTCTTCCGATTGCAGGCCAGAGCCTACTAACTATGCTGCCCTGCCCTGACTGAGGGCTCGGGACTCAGACTGCCATAGTGTTCTGCCCGGCCATAGGGCCGGAACACTAGGTACAGCTAATTCCTCCCTTTGAGTTCACCTTTACAGGTATGCGACAGCAAGGAGGCATAGCCTCCCTCAGAGAGTGACAGGGAGGGACGGCCACACAGCCTACAACGCCAAACTACAGTCACAGTGATTTTATTGTTTTTAATTAACATACTACTAGAGTACCTGACTTAAGTATACTTTATCTTTCAGCAATAATAATAGTTTTATAGCCAGTACTTTTGCACAGTTGTTACACCTTCAAAATGCAATTTAAATGAAAACAAATCATCAGGAAGTGTCACTCTTTTTGTTGATATACTACAACACAGAGAAATGACTAAGTGTTTTGCCTATACAAGTTGTAATTGAAATGTCCAGGAACCTAATTCTCTCAAATGAAAAGGGACGGAAGCCAAATTTTGTATTATTGCTTTCTTTAGTAAAATTTATGCTTTGTTTCAATTATCAGTAGTTAATAAGAATCTATCAACAAAACATTAGTAATTAAATTTTACACTTATTTTTACGATGTATAACAATGAAAGTTTTATGGCAATCAAATTTGCAATTAGTGGTGGAGGGTGTGCTGCCAATTGTTATTATTTAAATTAGGACTGTTGCAGGATTGTTCAATACTCTTGAGTGGGTGTTCAGTGCTGTAAATATTGAGTGGATTCTGGTTTAATTAATTAATGCCGCTTTTATGTGATTTCTAATACATTTCTGCATTACACCAGAATCAGAAGGCATGGCACAACAGATAAGACTAGAAAAATCTCCTCTGAGGCATGATAAGACTTGTGCTTAGCTAGTAATAATAATACTTTGCATATCTACAGTGCCTTTCATCTTAAATATTTTTGTAGACATTGTTAAATTAAGTCCCCCAACACACCCACAGGAAGCATGGGGGGCAACAGCACTTCTTTGATCCCAAAATGGGGACAAACTAGTAAGTCATAGAGCTCTTAAAAATGATGGAGAATCAGAGAATGCCTGACTTCTATAAATAGCAAGAGTGCAATTTTGTAATGCTATCTACTTGAGATTAGTGTGTTAACATCTGTGAAAGTGAATAAAGGGCTGATGATAACTACAATCAACATTGAGCAAACTGATAACTGGATTCCAATTTCCTCTGAGCCCAACAGCTATACAGAGGATCTGAGCTCTCAGAGATCACTCCTCTGTAGGCAGTTAAACATGCCTAGAGAGCCATTGAACTCCATAAGCTTACTTTGGCCGAAGCAGTACTGAAATTGTCAGCATTAATTTTCACAGTTGGAATTCCACTGAGATGAATGGAGAGGTACCCATCTCCATCTCACAACTATTGTTTCACACTAAAGATTAAATGCATCTTTCCAATGGCCAACAATTTGAAGGATACAACTGAAAACAGAAGGGGTAAAATGTAGGTCCTGCTTTTCAATAAGCTTGTATGTATGCATTTGCATGTGCACAAATGCACATCTATTTTATGCATAAAATTATGAAAATTTCCAGAATTACTGGATGTGCACATGGAAATCCCCATACATGTACAGACAATCAAGTGTCTTGCTGAAGTGTGACATTGTTCTGACACTTGAATTATGGGATCCTGGAGGGAAGATATCGTAAACCATTTTCAAAACTGCTGTCCTGGCTTAAGTGCTTTAGTTTTAATGTCATTTTACTAGGTTAGATTGTGCTTTTGTCTTACCTGGCCAAACAGGGGGAGGGCCAAGTAAGACTTGGGTTTGGGGCTAGTGAGAAGCATAGGCCCTGTAATCCAGATACACTCCTCTGTGACAAGTGGGTGTGGAGGATGCAGAGAAGGATAGGGAGTGGGGCGGAGACTTGGGTCTGAATACCCACTCACTCATCTGGTGTGAGGGAGGAGATGAGCTAGACTCTTTCAAGATTTCAAACCCTTCTCGGAAGAGCTGCGGTAGCTTACCTTAGCCCTTAGAGTAAGAGGAGGACTTGAGCCTCAGATGGGGCCTTCAAAGGCTATGTGGCACAATGCAGTTTCTGTATCACCATTTGCTCTCAGATGTGTCTATGTGCAGTGTAGCCTATTGTTTCATATGTAAATGTTGGGGTTCTTTACTGAGTATTGCATTAAGACAGCTGCCTTTTTGCTTTACAGTCTGTTACAGCTGCCTCACAGGTAGTTGACTTAGGGGTTTAAGAAATGCCAAATCGTTTGTGCCAGTTTGAGCTATAGCGGCCTACAGCCAACAGGGAATGAACACTTGTGGCATGCCAACGTTATGACAGATATGACAAATGCTGTATTTACAAACAGATCTCAACCTGAACAATATAAACCAGGGGTCGACAACCTCTGGCACATGTGCCAAACATGGCACGCAAGCCGATTTTGAGTGGCACGCTGCCAAGTTCCCGGCCCCCAGCCCCACTCAGCCCCCCCGCCCACTGCTCTCCCCTGCGGGGGCAGGAGGCAAAAGCTTGGTCCCGCGACAGCCAAGCTTCCCCCCTCCCCCGCTTCTTCCCCCAGCGTGGTGCTTTCCTGCCCCTCCTCCTCTTCTTCTCTGCGCCGATCAGCTGATCGCCCTTGCGAGGGGGAGGGGGATGAGTGGCAGCGTGCTCCCTGCTCTGTAGAGGAGGCAGAGAAGAGGTTGGGACAGGACCTTGGGGAAGGGGGTGGAACAGGGCATATCCCTTCCAGCCCCCTGCCGTGATCCACTCAGGGCAGGGGGCTGGGAGCACCCCAGCCCTCTGCCCTGACCCCTGAACCCACCCCCCCCACACAGCCTTCTGCCCTGCACCTCCACACCCCTGAACTCCCCCCCACATACCCAGCCTTCTGCCCTACACCCCCCACACACCCCAGCCCTCTGCCCTGACCCCTGAACCCCCCACAGCTTTCTGCCCTACACCCCCCCACACCCCAGCCCTCTGCCCTGACCCCTGAACCCCCCACACCTCCACTGCCCTCTGCCCTGAACCCCCCACACACACCCAGCCTTCTGCCCATCACCTCCACACACCCTCAGCCCTCTGCCCTGACCCCTGAACCCCCCCCCAGGTCTGGGGTCCCAGCTGCCGGCCCCTTGCCAGCCGGCATCCTGGCCACAGGCCCCGCTCAGCCAGCTGCCAGCCTAGGTGAACAGAACCCCAGGCTGGCAGCGGGCTGAGCAGGCTGGCAGCTTAAGATCAGCATTTTAATTTAATTTTAAATGAAGCTTCTTAAACATTTTGAAAACCTTGTTTACTTTACATACAACAATAGTTTAGTTATATAATATAGACTTATAGAGAGAGACTTTCTAAAATACATTAAAATGTATTACCGGCATGCGGAACCTTAAATTAAAGTGAATAAATGAAGACTTGGCACACCACTTCTGAAAGGTTGCCTACCCCTGATATAAACAAACTCACTACCATATGCAACTAGCATCTCTGCTGACATTTATCCCTTCTGAGTACAACAGTAAGTGTAATAGGGACAATTTGCTAATTAACATGAACCATTACCTTTTCAGACATAGCAGAAACTTTCTGAAATTCTGTGGTTGTTAAGAAAAATATAACAGATGTTTTTCAAGCAAAAATATATTAACTGCTGTGTCAGAAGATACTAGAATGCAGGTTTCGAAATGGAAATGGAATGTTCTAAGATGCATGTCACTCACTTGTTCTATGGCTGCTGTTTTCTTTTGGCATCATACAATAAGGACCAGGAAGCCAAAGATAAAACTTACTTTAAAATTTACTATGTGTTAGAGACAAGCAAAGATATTATTATGCTGAAGGATCTTTGGATAACAAACATTTCCAAGTATGTGTAATATGTATTGCAGATGTTTACATTAAAATTGTAATTTCCTTGGAATCACTGAAACTCTTCATTCTGGTAAATATAATTTCTGCTGTAAAAAATGATTATTTCCATGAGCCCTGTCTTGTCAGTCATGTGTAGCTTACATTTTAGGGAGATAGATGGGAAAACAAGTTGTTTTTTCATCTGTAATTTCTCTGATGTTTTCCTAAAGCTGGTGGGGAAATAGAAACACATTTTGTAAAAATATTTATGATAAATATTCTCAATTGTAAATATATTGAATAATTTCTGGCCAGCTCTTTTCTTAACACTTAACTATGTTAAGTTAAAAGGTTGTTACAAGGAGGAGGGAGAAGAATTGTTCTTCTTAACCTCTGAGGATAGGACAAGGAGCAATGGGCTTAAATTGCAGAAAGAGTGGTTTAGGTTGGACATTAGGAAAAAACTTCCTAACTGTCAGGGTGGTTAAGCACTAGAATAAATTGCCTAGAGAGGTTGTGGAATATCCATTATTGGAGATTTTTAAGAGCAGGTTAGACAAAGACCTGTCAGGGATGGTCTAGATAATACTTAGTCCTGCCATGAGTGCAGGGGACTGGACTAGATGACCTCTCGAGGTCCCTTTTAGTCCTTTGATTCTGTGTCTAAACATAAGTCCTGCTGGTGATAGTTTGGGGATCTATTTCTCCTACAATTAAAAATTCTTTTGTCAAGAATACTATGACAATGGAAAGTGCTACATTACATTGTGTGAGGTATGGAGCATGCCCCCTGCAGTAGCACAGCTTCATCAGACCTACCACCACCCAGCCAGCAATAGCCAGAGCCAGCAGCCTCCTGACTTGAGTATACCTGAATTAATCAGCAGGGAACTATTCTCATCCTGAACTTTGTCTGAAAATTCTCTTCTCAATTTACTTTACTTTAATTTACACCTCTCCATGGTGACTCTGCCCAGCCCCACCACGGTGCTAGCCCACTCTCCTCTGCTTCCTATGCTTTGAACTCTCCTTGTCACTTTTACTACCTCCATACTCATCCTCTTGATCCATTCTCTTCACCCTCCTCTTCTCTTCTTTCCTCCCTTCCTTTTTCTTTACTTCCACATACTCTGTTTTTCTCCTCCCACCATCTGAGTATAACCTACAATTTTAATGTATAAACTATCCAGAAAGACAAAATGGACCCATTATGAAGCATGCATCATTAATTGAAGCAACCCCGCAGTCTAACTATATCACTAGCTACCATTGTCCCTTCACTGCCTCATATCTTGTCTTCAGTCCTTGTTTTGAGTTTATATATAAGACACGATCACAATCTCATTTAGGTCAATAAGATTTTTGTCATTAACTTTATTTGGCACATGATTAGTCCCTTTGACTGAAAGCTTTTCAGAGAAGAAATCTTGCATTATATTTCTCTATCAAGAGCCCTGCACACTAGCATGCTACATGAAAAACACATTAAACAGTTCAGTTCATGGAAGGTTGAACATTATGCACCTGAAGAAGTAGATGTCTTGGGTGTACCTGATATGGAACGTCCAAGGAAAGCTTAATTTTTGACAGGATCGATTCCATCATTGACCAATGCAGCCTTTTAATCCATTGTTTTAAACTGAAGTTCTGCAGTAATGGTTGCTGGGGTTTACTGCTGTAGTAAAAGGGTGAAACCCACTGGAAAGACTGGATTAAAATAAACCATAAAATAAGAAATTATAATACATACTGTACTCCATAAATGTATCACCTTTATAAGAAATTTAGTGTTTCAAAGAGATTGTATGGAGAAGACTGTAGTTAAAGTAAAAGGCAAATAGAGTATGGTTAAAAAAGTGGGTACAGAAGCAGCTCCCAATCTTGCCTTTAGGGAATGAGAAAATGTCAGTCTTAAATTTTGACCAAACAATTCATTTCACCACGTTCAACTACTATATTTTGGCTCACTACATCACAACTAGAGACCACTCTCCAGGAAAATGCAATACTCCTATTTCAGGAGCTACAAATACCCAAACTTGTAGTAACATCAGGATTTTAATCTGAGTGAATTGAATTGAGTGATAGCAACATCACATTAGACATTTGCACAAATGGGGTGTAAAACACCATGGCTTCTCACTTTACATCACTAGAGCAGGCCCCTTTGTCTTTTTGTCTTAATGTCTTGATTCCTTGTATTTTTGATATTCATCTATTTAAAATAGGGTTGTTTCAGTCACACCTCTGTCTTATTTTTAGAGGTCTAAGAGTTGCTAGGACTCACTCCTCCCTTATTTTGGAGTTGTTGCTTAAAGTTCAAGTGTTGAGCTGTGAACTTACATTAGGCCCCTTTGTACTACTAGTGTGGTGTAAAGTGACCTTAGTATAAATGATACTCAGGCCGTACATTTCCGATTTGGTAGCATTCTACGCCCATTTTGCATAGGTGTTCATGACTACACAAGCTGCAAGGCAGCAGAGAAGCAAACTGCTAATGTATTGAACCCTGGTTCTGTAAAGACTTACCTGCATATTTAACTTTAAGTAGAAAAGTAGTCCCATTGAAATCAGACTTCACTGGGACTGCTCATGTGAATCAAGTTAAGCATCTGCTTAAGTCATTGCATGATTATAGACACAAAGATTTCAATAAATACAACATATGAAAGATCTATTCAGACCTCCCATCATTTCAAGTGGTGAAAGCAGGATGCAACACCACTCAGGTTTGGCACCTTCATAGATGTAGACTGAGGGGAAGATGGGCCTAATTTAATTGGCATTGTGACCTAACTCACTCAAATTTGGCCTATCTGCTCTTCTGTCTCCATCTATGGAAGGCAGATGGGCCAAACCTGAGTGGCCTGCAACCCAGTGTGCAGGTCGCAACTGCCTCTTTTGCCCCCCTGCAGGTGGCGCTGAATGCAGGAATTATTCTCCTTTAACTGAGACGAGGTTCTGGGGGTCAATGTGGGACAGTCCTGCAAAACGCAGGATGGTTGGTATGCATGCTTAGTCCATATTAGATTAAACTAGCCACAGCTCCCCTTGGAGGCCCCCATTTAGGAGAGGGCACTATATGAGATGGTCGAGTTCAGGATCCTGACAAATGGAAGAAAGGAGAGCACCAGAATATGGACCCTGGACTTCAGAAAAATAGACTTTGACTCCCACAGGGAACTGATGGGCAGGATCCCCTGGGAGGCTAATATGAGGGAAAAAGGAGTCCAGAAGAGCTGGCTATATTTTAAAGACACTTTATTGAGGGTGCAGGAACAAACCATCCCAATGTGCAGAAAGAATAGCAAATATGGCAGGCGACCAGCTTGGCTTAACAGAGAAATCTTCGGTGAGCTTAAACACAAAAAGGAAGCTTACAAGAAGTGGAAACTTGGACAGATGATGAGGGAGGAGTATAAAAATATTGCTAGAGCATGCAGGGGTGTAATCAGGAAGGCCACGGCACAATTGGAGTTGCAGCTAGCAAGGGATATGAAGGGTAACAAGAAGGGTTTCTACAGGTATGTTAGCAACAAGAAGAAGGTCACGGAAAGTGTGGGACCCGTATTGAATGGGGGAGGCAACATAGTGACAGCTGATGTGGAAAAAGCTGAAGTACTCAATGCTTTTTTTGCCTCGGTCTTCACAGACAAGGTCAGTTCTCTGACTGCTGCACTGGACAGCATAGTATGGGGAGGAAGTAAGCAGCCCTCAGTGGTGAAAGAACAGGTTAAGGACTGTTTAGAAAAGTTGGACATGCACAAGTCCATGGGGCCGGATGCAATGCATCCGAGAGTTCTGAGGGAGTTGGCTGATGTGATTGCAGAGCCATTGGCCAT
Organism: Terrapene triunguis; assembly: GCF_002925995.2. Lineage (NCBI taxonomy): Eukaryota > Metazoa > Chordata > Testudines > Emydidae > Terrapene > Terrapene triunguis. The sequence goes on from NW_020664393.1 coordinate 49,936,627, forward strand.
TATCTTTAAAAACTCGTGGCAATCAGGGGAGGTCCAAGATGACTGGAAAAAGGCAAATATAGTGCCCATCTTTAAAAAAGGGAAGAAGGAGACTCCAGGGAACTACAGACCAGCCAGCCTCACCCCAGTCCCTGGAAAAATCATGGTGCAGGTCCTCAAGGAATCCATTTTGAAGCACTTGGAGGAGAGGAAGGTGATTAGGAACAGTCAATATGGATTCACCCAGGGCTAGTCATGCCTGATCAACCTGATTGCCTTCTATGATGAGATAACTGGCTCTGTGGATATGGGGAAAGCGGTGGACATGGTATACCTTGACTTTAGCAAAGCTTTTGATACTGTCTCCCACAGTATTCTTGCCAACAAGTTAAAGAAGTATGCATTGGATGAATGGACTATAAGGTGGATAGAAAGCTGGCTAGATTGTCGGGCTGGTGGGGAGAGCTCCACCCAGTCCAGGGCTGCATACTCCTTCTCTCAGTCCACTTATTCCTACTCCCTACTTGTTGGAGGGCAAAAACACACAGAACTATGCACAACCTTGAAAGGGGGTGAGAGAGGTAGTGCAGGCCTAGAGGAATCTGCACACAGAAGAGACAGCATCCAGGCATTGATATTGGTACAATCTGGACACTGGTATTTTGTCCAGAGGTGCAGTTATCTGCACTGTTGAACTGACAATCTATCTTACACATTTTATGCCTAATTTTCTCCCTAATGTATCATTTTAAGTGTGTTTCCTTTATTTCTCATAATGTCCTTCTCACTCTGCATATGACCTTTAGACAAGCAATTTGCCATAATCATTCCCCTGTCTTGTTATGCTTATCTAACCCCTTGCTAATACACTTATTTTTCTCCATTACTGCCTAGCTTTAAGTTCTCCCAGCCAGTCTTGCTTGACTATCACCCACATGCAAGGCAGGGAAGAGAATGTGATTTAAACATTCTGTTATATTAGAAAGAGGTGGTGCCCTGTCCACATAATCAAGTAATGATTCCAAAGAACATAGACTCATAGATTCAAAAGTCAGACGGGACCATCATGATCATCTAGTCCGACCTCCTGCACATTGCAGGCCATAGAAGCTCACCCATCCACTTCTGTAATAGATGCATAACCTCTGGCTGAGTTAGTTAAGTCCTCAAATCATGACTTAAAGACTTTGAGTTACAGAGAATATACCATTTTCACTAATTTAAACGTGCAAATGACCCGTGACTCATGCCCCATGCTGCAGAGGAAGGCAAAAAAATCTTCAGAGTCCCTGCCAATCTTATTGGGGAGAAAATTCCTTCCCGACCCAAATATGGAGATTAGTTAGACCTGAGCATGTGGGCAAGACCCAGCAGCCAGACACCTGGGAAAGAATTCTCTGTAGTAACTCAGAGCCCTCCCCATCTAGTGTCCCATCACCAGCTATTGGAGATATTTGCTGCTAGCAATCTTAGGTCAGCTACATGCCATTATAGACAGTCTCATAACACCATCCCCGCCATAAACTTATCAAGCTCACTCTAGAATCCAGTTGTTAGTCCCTAAATGCATAGCCTTGCACTTTGCACTATTAAATTTCATCCCATTTCTATTACTGCAGTTTACAAAGGTCATCCAGGTCATCTTATATGCAATTATAGTAATGCCGTTTTCATTCTTCATTTAGTGAGGGACTATGTAAACATTATTTACCTTATTAACTCATATCTGAGTAGCCCTGTCAGAAACAGTAGGCTCATCTATATCAGAAACCATTCAAAATAAGCAAAATTTGTTAGATATTCTAGTGTTTAACTATATTTACAAGACTTACTGGAAATAAAATATACTAGAGAAATAATTGAAGTAGTTTGCAATTCTGGCCTCAGTGATATCTTGTAGTAGTGAGTTCCACAGGTTAATTATGTGATGTGTTCTTTTAAAAAGAGTGTTCCCTTTTATCAGTTTTAAATGCATTGTCTTTTAATATCATTGAATGTCTCCTTGTTTTTATATAATGAGAAAGGGTAAATAGGGCCACTAGCTTTCCTTCCGGAATCCCATTATTTAATATCAAATTCCCTCTTACTCGGCTATTAAGTTCTAAACTTTCAATCTTTCTTTATTCCTTTCTGTTTCGTTTTTGTCACCCATCTCTTGATCCCTTGTGTTTCTGCCACATATATTTTTTGAGATACAGTAGTAACAATTACTTGTGTGTCTTATTAGGACTCTCCCCTTTCATTTCCATGTTTTTGCTTCAGGTTCAAGTGTTCAGCTGTGAACTCAAAATCAGTTTAAAAATGTGCTGCTGTCACATAGCTTTGTAAAAGAAAATTCCATTGCTGAAAAAAGAGATGCTTGCAAAAATTAAACAACACTATTAACTAAAAGGAGGTGCTGCATAATATTTCACTATAAATAGTGTTAATTACCATGTTTCTTTTCTTGAGAGCCCAGCTGTTGGGCCTGCTTCAGAAATTTCCGTCTACGAGTTATGAAGCTGAACTAAGTAATACAGTTTTTACTTTTCTGAAAAATCTAAAAATACACTTAGAAATTAAAAGAATGTCGTGCTTAAGATGCTGGACTGATTATACTGTGACGGAGACATTTGTATGCTCACAGAACAGATACATCATGGGCAGCAGCAATTCCTATAACTATACGAAGTCCTTTGCATCCATTCTTTTAGAATTCCCTCTAAGAGTCAGACGATAGTTCAGATTTCATGGCCTATTCAGTATTGGGTCTCCCAAGAGAGACTGCTAACTAATGCCAGCTGTAATGGGTGAGCCTGAGGTGCTCAGCCGGACCCTGTGAGTGTAACACCTATGCATTAGTTATTAGTCTAATGCCACGTGTCGCATAGCACATGACTTTGCATTAGCTAAATAAGATAAAATAAACAAATATAACTTCTTTAAAAGTTTCCCTGAGGTTCTTCCAGAACTACATTCAACCTTGCTCTTGGGAGATAATTGTGAGATGACATTAGGAAGAAAGAAGCCATCCCAGTGATTGCTGCTACTGCTTCTCTGGATGTTCATTTTGTTGTGTGAATGGAGCCAAACTGTTCAAAAATTATATTCTTATACTTCTATTCACTAAGAAATTCCACTGCTGCTCTTTGGAAAATATTTGTATTAATATGACATGATATCAGTATCACTATATTTATGGTTATTTCTGCATTTCCATTTCAATGCTTATTATCAGGGGTTCATATACTTCCTTTTCTGAATTAATTCCAGGTTGAAACTTGGCACATAGGTACAATACAATGTCTAAACATTTGTGATCATGTTTCCCTGTAGTTAGATGCTGTATTTTAGTCCGCTCTGCTTGCAGAAATGAGGAGCACCTGGATATAAATTATTGATTACCAATATGGTTTAATTGTTTTGTTTCCAATCTATACCTTCCTGCAATCCTGATCTTTGGGGCTCTCAGAGGCCGTTTTGGCCCCTGGCACAAGTATTAAAGTAATTCTAATTCTCACCAGCTGTAACAGTCCTGTGGGGGCCATTACAGGAGCTTGGCACAGCCATACCCTGGCTATGATCACTTCCTTGGGCATAGGAGCTAGCCTAAGCAGACTGGAATGAGGAAGCATAGAGCTGGCTATGGTGGCTTTATACTACCCAGGAATTCCCCAACAGTGGTGGAATCTCCAGCTGCCTAATTAGGGCACCCTTACAGTCCCTCTGTGCTGCCTGAGCAAAAGGAGCAAACTAAGGTGAAGATTCTGGCCCCTATGTGGCTAAATCACTCATCCTCCAGCCTAGGCTTATTCCATATAGGGGGTGAAATCCTAGTCCCATTGAAGTAAATGAGAGTTTTGTCACTGACTTCAGTAGGGCCAGGATTTTTTCCCAGAAATGTTTGGATCAGATTATTTTAATGTTATTTCTTAATTGATGTTTCCAAGATTGAAGTGTTAAATCTATCTCCCTTTCTCATTGACTTCATTGAGACTATTCACAGGATGAATACTCATCAGATTGGATCCATAATTAGTGCAAGTAATAATTAGTACAGGAAAACTTCAGACAGAGTATTTCATATAGAAAACTTTGTAACAATTTTATCCAGAATATATATTTCTACACGTCAGTGAATACATTCAGTTAATATGGGATCTCCCAAATAAACAGAAAACAACGTTGTTACATATTACTTATTTTTCATTGTATTCCTCCCAGAATTTACACACATCATAAAAACCTATAAGATCTCCTTAGCAGTGCTATTTATTTACATATTTCATATATAAAAGTGAAGGGAGGTTTTCAAAATATTGACCATGATTTTGCCAATACCCTCCAAAATCCAGTTTATCCTCCATTCTAGAAATGACTCATTCACATGATGCTATCCTTACTGTATGTTAAAAATATATTTCAAAGATTAAATATTCTTGCATTTGCAAAATGTATCTTTTGCAAGTACAGTTGTTTACATGTGTATATTTTCCAAGTACAATCTAGGTACTGTGTTTGAAAAGTTGGTCTTTAATACTGAAACAGAGAAATTAGATCCCATATCTTAAATTATTCCATTGCTTTGGAACCAAGCAGAAATGAAATTATGTGAACAACTGTAGGAAATTCTGTATATTTTCAGGTAATGATACCAGATGAATGTCATAATTGTATTAAAACAAGTACAGCACTTTATAATGTACTTTCTATTTCATACTTACATGCAGTATGTGAAGCATATTGATCTAAATGAAGAAATATTGAAATAACTGTGCTATGAATACACAAAATGTGTATATGGAATTAGTATAGCCTGTAATCTTAAATCCATTACTAGTATATTTGTTCAATTTTCTGTGCCAGATACAGTTTAACATTGGGTTTTAATACATATTTCTGTGTTAGAGTAAAACAACATAAAGCATATTACTGAACCTGATGGAGAATTACTTTGTATATGTAGGTTGCAAAATGTATGATTAGAAACAATCACATTCATATAGTTAAAAATCAATTTTTCAACTGCAACTCAAGCAAGAACAGGAAATATTTTGACAATGATAAAAATACAAGAGCGGCTATACTGATCAGACCAATGGTCCATTTAGCCCAGTATCCTGTCTTCTGACAGTGGCCAATGCCAGGAGCTTCATAGGGAATGAACAGAGCAGGCAATCATCAAATGATCCATCCCCTGTTATTGTCTCCCAGCTTCAGGCAGTAAGAGGCTAGGGAGACCCAGAGCATGGGGTTGCATCCCTGACCATCTTAGCTAATAGCCATTGATGGACCTATCCTGCATGAACTTACCTACTGTGTTTGGGTTTTTTTGACCCCATTATAGTTTTGATTTTCACAGCATCTCCCGGCAACATATAATTATACAGCAATGTATGAATGATAGAAATGGGAAAAGTATGGTACAGATTTAACACTGTTCACAGCTTTAATTTTCCAGTTAAGTAGCATGATACCATTAGCTGAATTAAGAACATTGCCCCTCCAGAGTAAAATAAAATGTGTCTTAAAATTTATGGAGATGTCTAAAGCAGCTAGTCTATATCCCAAATTAAAATATCATCATCTTGTTTGCCTGAAGTAAATAATCTCTCAAGCATTTTTAATCCACAGATACATAACAGTCACCATTTTTATTTTAATTTCTCATAAGTCAGCTTCAGGAGCGAAGCACTTACATGTATTTATTTAGTCCTACAAGGTTCTGTGCCCTATGCCTCCTCCCCAGCAAAGCACTTTAGTATGTGCTTAACTTTAATTCCGTTACTTAGGACCACTCATACGTAAAGTCAGGCACATACTTAGAAGCTCTGCTGGATGGTGGCCAGAATACTTTAGAATGATCAAGGTTCAAGCTCTTGCAGTATAATGGAGGTACAGGTGCTTAGAACTTCTCAGGTTCAAGCCTAGTCAAGGTCTGAATCTCAAGCTACACTGAGCTCACACTGTGCAACTGAGCAAGGTGGAAGAAGACCTTTCCACCACCTCAGGTTCTGGGGCTGCCAGGGCCCATTTCAGCCCATACATAACTCAGAGCAGCCTAAAGTTGGAGCAGCATGCATGCCATTCCAACCTTTCACACTTTCAGCAACACGACAGACTCTTCCTTTCCACCCTGACATTCTCCTACGTTGAGGTGGGGTGCAGGCTACCTAGAGCCAGTTATACCACATCTCCATCACTGAAAGAGTCCCTGTTGTCAGGGGATTCCTCAGCTATCTCTTTAAGGCACTGCTTGAGAGGCTAGAATAGCGACCTAGGAATGAGCCCACTGTCTCCAAGAGCAGCTCCATCAGATGGTATGGAAATTGCATAGCTCCATGTCCTCCCCACCTATGAAACTTTGTATAACCACCACTAAAATTCATGTGAATTCTTCTGTCATCACCTCATACTCCCTTTGTTATTTTGTAACTGCTCGGTTTCTAAATTTAACTTGTCTTTCTTTCAAAACATACTTGTGTATATAAACATTTCTAAACACTTTTCACCATAGCATCTATTTACTGAACTATTGCCTATCTCCTTAGGAACCCCTTTTAGCTTCATTGCAGTTTTCCTTTTTGCCTCTGTTATTTTATGTCTGAACACTTTGTTGGTTGTCTTCTATCTAATTGCTTCTCCCTTCCCCCATTTCTCACATTATATTTGTGTTTTGGTACTTCCTCCAACCCTTCCTTTGAAAGAATCACACAGAAATTCTCTGAGATTTTCTGCAATCTCTATTTGATGTTTGTGTAAAGATTACAGCTTTGTTTTCCTGTTTTGAAATCAATAGGAGTATTCCTTAAAGCCTCTACCAGACCCCCCGGCTGCTGTAAATCCATAGAACGCTATGGATCCTGTCCTCTACACAGAGATCGCTTCTTGGACTCAAATTCCAGATCAGACCTTAGATTTCTTTCAGGAAATGTTAGGATAGGACTTCTGCCTATCTGATAGTCACTGTGGTTGATGGAGCACTCCTCTTGCACATTCCTATGATATGTTCTGCCATCTATTGATTGTGACAGATATTACCACATTTTACTTTAGTGAAAACATTTGTCTTGTTAATTAATATGTTGCAGCACTTAGGTCAATTTTATTTCAGATAAATGTGCATTCTTAGAATTATTTGATGAAATATACCTTTTTGATACTGTGTTTTGGATTAAGAGGACCTCATTCTGAGCTTTGTTACATTGGCTTTATGCCATGGTAATGCCATTGACTTCAATGGAGTTATTCCTGATTTCCACCAGTGAACACAAGATCAAATCCCAGCCATTATGGTTCTAATAATAATTTTTTTCTAGAAGATAACTTGTTTTCTTGGTGGTATGTTCATAGCTTCTGCCTTTCATCATAAAGTGAAATATTTTTGTGGCAATATGTGATTTTTTTCCTTATCAGTTTGCATTATTTTACATATCCTTGATTTAGATACATTTTACAGATTTTCACATGTAAAGAAGCATCTTATTAATATACTGTTGTGTAGAAGGTTTGATGATTATAAGATTGGAAACAGAAGTTCGGACTGAGTTAAAATTGGCTTTATTTTGGTAGCTTGTTGAGGACACATTGCCACCTCTTATCTTTGAGGGAATAGTATACTCTTTCTTTTTTTAATCCTGTTCTTTCCTGAGATTTGGCCATGTAGCATCCATGCTACCAGTTTCTTATGAGACCAACTAAAATTAACTAGTTCACTGACTTGCGTTATACAGCATAGACGATATCAAGAATTTCTCTAAGGGTTTATCTTCCTATTAGCTTTTACTTTCCCTAAATACCACAGAACAATCTGAAACTCCACTTATGACATTGCTTCATCACTGCTGGCAAAGCTGCCAGTGCATACAGTGTTCCTTTTCCCATTTTGATTATTCACTATATATTTTATTTACAGATTGCCATACTTAAGCAAAACAGACAGTTACTTTGTTGTTAAAGTTGAACCAAAGTGCCAGAACACAAATCTGTATGTCAGATTACTTTTCCTTGTATATATTAGCAAAGGTCCAAGTTTATAATGTGCTTACTTATAAACTTACTACATTCCTTGGTATTCTTGTTTTCACTTGTGTTTGCAATACCTCTCAATCTCCTATCCCTTGAAAATTTAATAAGATATTTACCCGTCTCAGGTCATTAATAAATGTTTAACATCTAGTCTAATACTGATCCTTATTTATCTCAGTGGCTGTGGTATATTTATGTCACAATCTTCTTTTTAGGATATAAATCCCTTTCAGTAAGGATGCCTTCCTGCAGAATGAAGGTATATATACAGATGTGCACTGCATCCAAAAGTTACTTCTTACAGAGTGACATTTTACTTTGAATACTAATAAAAAACAAAGGGAATTTTCTGTGAGGGGCAAGTCTCATTGTGAAACAGTTAATTCTCCAAAAATGGAAATCTTCTGAAGATCCTAAAACTGCTTGAATAGTATATAATTCTAAATAATTTTTAGAAAATAATGTTTCAGTTAAATCATTTAAACAAATATGTCCTGGTGTTTAGAATTGTCTGACTATAAGAGCAATGATACAACAATGATTTAACATAAATCTAGTCAAATATTATGAAGTGTGAAATCTTACATGTATGCGTGTTATCTTATATGTTTACAATTGTTGTATTACTAAGCTATCTATTGAGATAAAGAATCTCAATCAGATAAGTTTTAGATGAATGAAGCAATGCCATTGAGAACTCTAATTATACAGTATAGGTTATGCTTTGGAGATAGCTCAGGGGCAGCTAGATGGACAAGTAAAGTACTATATCGGGGAGGAACAAGGCCCAAAACTTTCAAACACTGTACACATGTGCTGTAAATTACTCCTATTATTGAGTGATTGCATTGCAGATAAAGAGTTTAAGGCCAGAAGGAACCATTATATCATCTAGTCTGATCTCCTGTATAACACAGTCCATTAAATTTCACCCAGTTACGCATGTATTGAGACCAGTGACTGGAGTTTGGCTAAAGCATAACTTGTGTTTGGACTAATCAATGTAACTACACACAAGATTAAAATTAAGCTCTTACAAAAGTGTTTGCCAGATCAGGATTGTGACTGAACTGGGAGAACTTGGTGAACAGAGAAGGTAAGAGTACAGGAAAATACTTGAAGAGTATATAAAGAGTCCGGGGAGAGGTTGTAGATTTTTTACATGCAGATTGAGTTTGCTGTCATTTTCACATGTGAATTACAATGTACAAACATTTTGCATGAAATTAATTGCACATGTAAAGTTATCGACAAACAACAGATGCATTTTTTTAAAAAATGTTGGTACAATCAATCCAGAAAGTGTAGGTTGAAAAAAGAGAAGTCCCTGCAGTCTGATGTTCTGAATATATTAGCTTTAAAAAAAAAAAAACCCACCAAAACAGAGTGATGCCCTGATAACAAGAAAGGTATTACTTTCTGTGTCTCAACTCTTTTAAACAGTTCGCTCTTCCACCTTCTCAGTTTGTGTGCTCCTTTCACTCAGTTTTTCCAAGGGTCACCTAAATACCTATTTACTTTCACCAGATTACAAATATAGTCTGATCACGGAGCAGTGCTAGCTGCATCTGTAGTAAAAATGAGCTCTCTTTTCTAATTCTGTTTTCCTTACTGGTGTTCTTGGCATGGTCTTTGAGGATTTCTTACTTTCTCTTGCTTCATATCTTCTATAAAACTAAAAAAAATGCAGGTTCTTCTGAGTGCTGATCTCACTTCATTTTTTTTTCTTATCTTAAAAGTGTTTTAGTATTTTGAACATTGTTATAGCCTCACCAGTTTTGACTCTGATCCAATGTGACAATGCAGAGCAATAATCTCTGGCACAACACCTATCCCAGTGTGAGTGGAGGCATCACTTTGTGCAGCCACTGAGGTTAAAATCAGGCCATTTTTACAGCAATTATGGACTTTCCTTATAGGTTACCTTATTCTTTGTTCCCTTTTTCTGTTTGTTTCTTTTTTAGTACTACTTTTTAAGAGAGATCATTATAAAACTAGCTGAAATGTTTGCTGATCTCATGTTAAAATTTCTCACATGTGAATATAATTAAATTATTTAATCAAATAGAGCTTAATAAAAGTTTCTGTACATAATTTACCCCTTGCCTATTAAAATATAAATTGTGGCAGGATTCACCAGGTGATGCTGTTACACATGCTTGCATCTTACTTGATCTTTCGAGAAATAATGCATTGTTGTTAGTTCTGTAATGTAGATTATTTTAGAGGGAGCTGAGACCCAAGGATCAGGAGGGCTTTGGCCTCTGTCTTAATTTTTTTAACTAAAGTCATTTTTGTGGACAGAGTTACTCTCTGAGAACCAGGCATTGGTGTTTTGGCTGAGATTCCTGAAAGAAGAGATTCTCTGTTCAAAGACTGATGTATTTGTGTAAATACAGAAAATTATAATAACAAAATAGCCAGACTCCACATCACTGATTTATCCTTATAACAGCAAATTGACCTCCAAGGCCCCAAAACTTGCTACCAATAGGCATCGGGGCACCCTTATTGATTAGAGAATCACTGGTACATTAGGGTTGCTTTGTGACTCTCCAGCAGTGCAAAGCTGCCCTCAATGCATCTTAACTTGGATCTTCCCTGTATTGAAGAGTCCTTTGGTGGTGTAGAGCCCCAATAACCATTCCTACACCACGTCTCTGCTACTGGTACAGGGAGCATGGGAAGGGAAAATGAAGGTGTAAGAGAGGCTCCCTTACACCTGGCTGCTTTCTTGGTGATGTAACACTCCCTGGGCACTGGTGGCAGTAGGTACATAATACAATACAAGATTACAGCTGGAAATAGTGTTGTCTAGTAGGTATGGCACTAGATCCCTTCTCATGGATCGCGACCTTGATGTGGTGGAGCAGCTTGAGTGTCCCGAAAATCCTGAGAGCCATGCTGTTGGGAGTTTCGCACTCTTGGCAGGGTGACCCAAGGCGGCAAGGTTGAAGGTGAGGTTCCAGATGAACAATGATCCAATTCCCTCCCCCATTTCCTCAACAGCAGAGCAGGCAGATGAAGAGACAATTTCTCTCAATGGCTGTGAAGGTGGATGAGGGCTGCAACCCTCCAATGAAGGTCTCCGATCATCTTGATTTTCTTGCCATTTGAATTATGATCCTCACCCTGTCAAGCATCATGTGGCACTGGTGTGCAACTGTGTCTCCACGTTAAAAGAATTCACGCACAGGCATCTTCCATATTCATGCCCAAGTCCTGTGGTGATTGGTGAGTGGCAACGGGAGCAAGAGAATGATGACCGGAAGCTCCTAGTCATGGCCCAGCATGTAGGCAGCAGCTGTCAGATTGTCATTTTTGCATTTGGATAGAGGCAGGAGTGTAATTCAGCAGCTGCAACCGTGACTGAGCAGCCCTTTTTAGGACCCACTCTACTCACCCTGCACGAGGAGGGGGCTAGAAAAGGTGCCCTACACATAGTCTGCCTCACCTCCCCCCAACTGGGTAACTGCATCCAGAGGGATCACCCTAGTGTGGTCAAAACTGAACAATGATATCTGGGACCTGGAACGTTCAAACCCTGAACAACCCAAAAAGTAACAGGCCAGACCAGAGAACAGTGATCATGGCCAGAGAATATCAATATTGTTGCATTGAGTGAGATCGTGCATGCAGGAGAAGGACAGCACAAGGAATAAGGTGGTGGTGATGCTTTTTTCTGGAAAGGAGCAGCTGATGATGAATGAAGAATCTATCAAAAATGAAATTGTCAACCAACTCTCAGAATTACCAGTTAGCATCAATGAACGACTCATGACACTTGCCAAGAACCAGCATGCAACACTCGCCAGTGCATATGCTCCAACTCTTGATGCTGATAATGAAACCAAAGAAGGATTCTACACTGACCTTGAACAAATTCTCTCCACCATCCCCAAAGAGGACAAGCTCATACTCTTAACTAAAAGTTGGACATGATTCAGAACGGTGGAATGGCACGATCAGAAAGGAGGGAGTGAACAAGACCAATTTCAACGGAATTCGTCTCCTGACCAAATGTGCGGCGCACAACCTAATTATCATAAACACCATGTTCCGCCAAAAGAACAAGTACAAGACATTGTGGGAACACCCATGATCTAAGCATTGGTATCTGAACGACTATGTCAATCTCTGTGCTCATGATCATGATGATGTTTACATTACCAAAGTGATGACTGGTACTGATGGTTGTTGAACCATCTGCTCCATCACTTCCATCAAACTCACACCAAATTAAAAAATGAAGAAGAAATCAGCCAGATGGAAGATCAAAATCTAGCATCTGAAGGACCCAACTCAATGTGACCGTTTCCAGCAGTGCGTCACTGAGAAACGGATGAAATAAAAAACCACGATGGAGAGCCCTGGAGATCATTGGAAAGCGCTCAAATCGGCCATTCATGTTGTGAGTGAGGGAACACTGTGCTTCTCAACCAGGAAGCACCGAGACTGGTTTGATGAGAATTATCAGGAAATCCAAGACCTGATTGACCATAAGCACAAGATCTTCTCTGCTTGGCAAAATGATATAAATTCCAAGCAGAATCAATACATCCACCATCAACTCAAAGATGAGGTTTAAAGGAAAACCCGAGAAATAAAGAGCAAGTGGTGGGAGAACAAAGTGAAGGAGATCCAACAGCTTGCCGACTTCCATGACATGCACGGATTCTTCAACACTACCAAATCCCTCTATATACCAAGAACCCGTGGGCTAACCCCCTCAGATCCAGATGGAGCTAATCTCCTCAGGGACAATGAATCAATCAGTGCACGATAGAAGGAATACTTCAAAGACCTCGTGAATCGTGATTCCAATGTTGATGAAAGCATCTTTGACTTAGTCCCTCAACATCCTGTCAAGGATGACCTCAGAACGCCACCAACATTCATTGAGTTGGTGGCGCCACCAACGCCACCAACATTCAAATAAACCCATCAAACAGATGAAGAACAATAAGGCATTTGTACCTGATGGAATCCGCACCAAAAATTTTAAAGAGGAGGAGAAGAACTGGCTCACCAGCTACATGTCTTAATCCTCAAGATTTGGAATTCAGAATAAATCCCTGCTGATGCTAGGGATGCCATCAACAATACCATCTTCAAGAAAGTAGACAAATTGGATTGTGGAGACTATTGAGGAATCACCTTGTTGTCCACCTCTGGAAAGATTCTTGCCAGAATTCTCCTCAACCGGCTGCTCCCCTTGGCTGAGGAAATCCTCCCAGAATCGCAATGTGGATTCACACCAACATGAGGTACCACCAACATGATCTTCACTATCTACCAACTTCAGGAAAAGTGCCGTGAGCAATATCAGCCTGTGTACCTGGTCTTCATCGACCTCATGAAAGCATTTGAGTCCATAAATCATGCGGCTCTGTGGTGAATTCTCCTTACATTTTGATGCCCACCAAAATTTGTTGCCATCCTCCGATTCCTCTACAACAACATGTCTGTGATGGCCATCAGCAATGGATCTGAAATGGACCCCTTCCTAGTCAAGACAGGAGTCAGGCAAGGCTGCCTCATTGCTCCATTCTATATCTCCCTTCCTGTCATCCTCTTTCTCATTGCTTACGAGCTCCCCTTCCAGACTTGACATCCAATACAGAATGGATAACAAGCTCTTCAACCTCAGTCACCTCCGATCCAAGACAAAGACTATAATTAAATCAGTCATTGAACTCCAATATGCAGACCACTGTGTCCTGTGCACACACTCAGAAGAAGATTGTCAAAAAATAGTCAGCGTTTTCTCTGAAACCTACAACCAGCTCGGCCTCACACTCAACACCAAGAAAGCTAAAGTACTCCACCAACAGGCTCCAAATCACCAGAATTCTGCTCCCATAATTCAGATCAATAAAGAAACCTTGGAGAATGTCAAACATTACCTTTACGTTGACAGCTATCTGTTGCAGAAATCTGACATTGATGAGGAAATGCAACACTGCTTTCAATGTGCCATTGCGGTTTTCAGATGCTTGAGAAAATGTGTCTTTGAAGAGTATGACATCAATAATCAAACCAAGCCAGGCCATTATTATCCCTGCTAGCTTGTAAAGTACCAAAACCTGGGTCACATACAGACATTTCAAGGTTCTTTAATAATATCATCAACGGTGCCTCCACAAGATCTTCTGAATCAAGTTGGATGACCTACACACCACCACCAGTATTCCGTCCCAAGCCAAGACCTCCAGCATTGAAACTATGATCATCTGCTACCAAATCCATTGGGCTGGTCATGTTCTTTGAGTGCCAGAAAAATATATTCTCAAAGCAGGTCATGTCCTCACAACTGAGCCATAGCCATCGGATGAGGGGTGGGCAAAAAATGCACCTCAAAGACACCCTCAAAGCCAACATGAAGAAGTGAAATATTGACATAAACTCATGGGAAACCAAAGCCCTCAACCAACCAAAATGGAAAAAGACCTTATGGCAAGGATCTTAGTATTTCAAGAGACATCTGGAAATGGAGAAATGGAAAAGGAGGAAAGAACATCATAGCCTGACTCAACAATCCAGATCTGCCGCTTCCATTGGGAAAGGTCTGCGCCAACTGTGACAAGATCTGTGGATCCCAGATTGGTTTCATTAGCCATCTGCGGATCCACCAGTGATAACTGGCTATCATTTTATGGAAGACAATCAACTTTGAACTCTGCAGTGAGTGGCATGTCAGAAAACTTGGGTTCTATTCCCAGCTCTGCCATTACCCTGATGTGTGACACCAGGCAAGTCACTCTGGATGAGATTTTCAAAAGCATTTATGCCTTGTAAAGTTCAGGAGATTTGTGTTCCTGAGTTACTTAGTGGCTCTGGAAATCCTACTCTCCAAACTTTCCCTTTGTTTCTCTTCTTGCTCTTTGTCTGTTTTATCTATTTAGACTGCAAGCTCTGTCTCTTTGTACAGACTAGCATGATGGGGCCCTGATGTTGAGTGGAGTTTCTAGGCATCTCCATAATACAAATGACAATAGTAACACTATTCTATTCTCTATTCTCCAGATTACTCCAGTTTATACTGGAGAATGAATCAGCACAAGGCATGGAGGGATGATGTAAAGATGGAACCACTAATTGTGTAATACATTTATTATATATAAAGCCAATTAACTTGGCTTTAATAACCAAACCATATTAATGCCTTTACTATAAATATTTCATCTTGATGGCTCTCTTTACACAGTATTTTAAAAATCAGTGTATTAAATTTTATGTCTGGGTATTGAACACAGAATGATTTAAGGACATCTACATTATGTCTCTTATGCTTTCATAGCACCTTTCATCCCTAAGACTTTCAAAGTTCTCTCTCATTTTTATTAATTACTTCACATCCCTGTGAGTGTATTTAGCATGCAATTAGAATGTAACTAAACATTTTTATCTTGTAACCCATTCAAACAACTACTTGTACTTTCTCACATTGTATTTTTACTGAAATGGCTTAAGAATGTTCTGTTTTGTGGCACTATTTACTCTTTAAAATTGGTTTCATCGGAGGTAAAGGGTGGCACAAGTCAAAGGACAAGAGAGTCTTGAAATGAGTATCTCACCAAATGAAACTGCATAGGAGAAATCCTTATTGGTGAAGCTGTCATTAATGATGGAGCTTGCATGTTTATTTTATTCCCCTTATAATCAGAGTGTGTGTATCCCAAGAATCCATTAATACTTTGGATGCCCTGTGGAAGCCTGGTGGGAAACAGGCTGGCTAATCTGTTTTGTGCCTTTCACAGCTACAGAATTCCTACAAAGCACCAAAGCAGGGCTCCAAAGGTTCAGGAGAAATGACTGCCTCCTGCACCCCTTACAAATTCACAGCAGCCCTGTCTCTACTTCTAGGGATCTTAAGAGACCCACAGGGCCTAGCAATAGACATAGTGAATCCTTGGTTTAACCCCTGCACACATTGTGAAACCTACAAGAGCCTTCCCCTCCTTTGCTGCACAACCCACCATGTTTTGTATGCAACCCTTCTGCCAGATGGAGGCATCAGCAACCAGGGCCAGGTTCAATATCTAGGGGTTCTTTTTCAACAATACAACACAGAACCGGCTTGAGCCCCCACCCAGTAACCAGGGAAAATTACACACCACCCCTGGGCACCTCTAAGAGGCAATACTTCCCCTCTCACAAACACAGTGTCTGAGTGTAGAAAAGAAACTTTTAATGAAAGAAGGGAAGTCACCCGACATTAATTAGAAAAAATGCCACAAGCCGGATTCATAATAATAAAACTGAGAGCAGGACACCCATCCCAGAGTGCGTGGGGCAGTGCCTTCTGCCTCATGTTCTTGAGCTCTACAACCAACACTTCCTTTTCTGTGTCCCTCTCTGCTCCCTCACCATACCCCATTCACACTGGTTGTCCTTGGTCCATGAGGACCCAGGGTTCAGAGACACATCTGTATGAGTTCACCTCCCACCCAGGGAAGAAGGCACCTTACTTATTCCACCATCTGAGCACTTGCTCTGGCTGGCCGCCTCGCCAGCCGCGGTTCCTCTTCGCTGGCCGTCTTGCCAGCCTCCCATTTTGCTTGTCACCTCGCCAGCCAACTGTCAGTCACCTTCTGCTGCCACCTGCATCTCTGCTCTGACATCTGCACATCAGTCTCTTAGTGATTTTCAGCTGTCTACAGACAGAAACACTGCCCCACCCACAAGTCATTTCAGCATTTTAACATAACAAAAGGCTTCTAATGAAACCTATTTAGCTCTGTCTTTGAACAGTGGGTAGAAACTTGTTAAAACAGATTGAGGCCCCTTGGGGAGAGTCCACACCTGTTCCCACCCATCTTACTTTCACAGGGGTCTGGCATGCGAGCCCCTGGCTTAGCGAGTTCCTTTTAGATGAGGGTGATCCCTCAATTGGGATAAGCTCAGCACATTTCTGTTCTCCTTTAGTCATACAATGAAGATAAGAACATTTCAGTACCCCTGCATTCAATACCAATGTGATTTGTAACCCAACACCAGCCAAAGCTCATCACTTGGAGTTACACAATTCCTGTCTGCTAGATACCTATGCAGAGTAGGTGTGTTCATGTAAATACAGTTTGCTCCTGAAGTCTCTCCCCTGCCGAACTAGCTGTCAGTGAATAGTTCATTCAGACCCTGCTTACATGTAAAAAGAAAGCACATATACAGATTCTGCTCTCACACCAGTGTAAATTCACAGTAACTCAATTAAATCATTTGCTGTTAGAGTGGCATTTGGTCTGTGAGGAACCAGAATTTGAAAACTGAATTGGCACCAAAAAACATGCTCTGTATTCGATGTTTCAGGCAAAATGCTGCACAATGGACAAGAGGTGGGTGAATTTCTTCAGCCAAAACTTTTTTGGTGAAAAATACAGATTTGAAGCCACTGAAATGTTTTGTGAATTTGGGTTCACTGAATAGTTCATGTCAAATAAATAATTAAATAAACATCTGAAAAAGTCAAACACCGGTTCATTCACCTGCACGTCCACCAATGTAATATATGCCATCATATGCCAGCAATGCCCCTCTGCTATGTACATCGGCCAAACTGGACAGTCCCTACGTAAAAGGATAAATGGACACAAATCAGATATTAGGAATGGCAATATACAAAAACCTATAGGAGAACACTTCAACCTCCCTGGACACACAATAGCAGATTTAAAGGTAGCCATCCTGCAGCAAAAAAATTTCAGGACCAGACTTCAAAGAGAAACGGCTGAGCTTCAGTTCATCTGCAAATTTGACACCATCAACTCAGGATTAAACAAAGACTGTGAATGGCTAGCGAACTACAAAAGCAGTTTCTCCTCCCTTGGTGTTCACACCTCAACTGCTAGAAGAGGGCCTCATCCTCCCTGATTGAACTAACCTTGTTATCTCTAGCCTGACTCACTCTTGCTTGCATATTTATACCTGCCTCTGGAAATTTCCACTACATGCATCCGAAGAAGTGGGTTTTCACCCACGAAAGCTCATGCTGCTATACGTCTGTTAGTCTATAAGGTGCCACAGGACTCTCTGCTGCTTAAACAAAATGTTTTGATTTAAAATGACTTTTCATTTAGACACTTTATTTATGTTTATTTTCTGTAAAACTGAAGAATGTCTTGTTTGGCCCAAACATTTTTTAACTCAAAATGAATTTTTTCCCCACTTTTCGAGTCACTGAAATTTTCCAAAATTAAGGGTTTTCTTCTCTTGTGTAGTAACTATAGTTGGATTCCTAGAGAACCCTTTTCTCAGTCCTGTGCTTCTGAATATGCTTTTCATTCTGCAATGTGTTAGATTCTCTTCACATTTTACTACATAATAAATATGAGCAATGCAAAACACCCTGTACGTGCCCACTGTGTGATTATTTTTTTTTAATGCTCACAATTTGGTCAACGCACAACCAATTTTTACCAGAATACAGAGACACTTCTCCAAAGCAAGAGCTAGTTCCATGACAAGTTTCATCTTTTTACTCCATCAGTTTTGGTAGTATTGCTGTTAAAAACAATTGCAAGAGTCATTGCTTTATTTTGCAATAGAGAAAGCATATTTCATTTGTCCCTTACAGTAGTCAAAAAAGTTTAAACATTTCTGTTTACAATTTTCTTTTAGAAAAACAACAAAACTTTAGAAAGAGATCAAGCCTGAAAAAATTTCCCTGAAAGGTGAGAGTTTTGGAAAGTTATGGGCAAGTGAAAGCAGAGTATTTGCTTTGAGACATTGAGACATGCAACCTTAACTATAGCAATCACAGCGGCTCCCTGCAGTGAAAAATTGATCTGAGATAGAGCTGTGTGAAACTTACATTACAAAATCTGAAAACATGAAAATCCTCTGATTTGGGGGGTTGAATGCAATTTTCAAATCAGTAAGATTTTTTTGTATATGTTTTTGAGCCTGATTGGCTTCCAGCAAATCTAGTGGTAAAACATATTGCTGTATTTGGAGAGATGTGAAAATGAAGGGGCTGGATTTTGCACTTTGTTTAGGCAACACTGGGGAATGTTTGCATAGTAGGTCAGGAATCAGAAATGCTGTGTTTAACTGAATCTCTGAGTACCACAGGAGAAAAATAAATTTCTTGTAAGTCTTCTCACACAAAAATACTATATATGTGTGATATTGAGGAGTAGGTAGGAAGTGGAGAAACACAGGGTGGATTTTTAGTTTGGTAGATTACTTCTGGCAAAAAATTACTCTAACTCCAACAAACAATGTAATATTAAACTGATTGTGCAGACTAGATTACCCCCCTACAGTAGCAGAGACCAAAAATTATTGTTCCTGGCTTGTACTAATGCTGTCTTTAAGTAGAAAGTATTAGAACTCTTTTTTGCAGAGCAGAATTTTCTGCTTGTTTGTGCACACAGAGGTTTTATAACACTGGGGGAAAATGGAGAATTATCAGCAATAGCAGAAGCATTGATGACATCATATATGCAAAAATGCAGAATGCATTCCTTTAAGAAACAGCCTTTTCTTCTTTCCCCTTCCTGCACAAAGGTCTAGGCTATGCTATTTAGGCATAGCCCATAGGAAGCACTAGGAGGCATTCTGCCTTGGGAAGGAACTGCTGGAGTGCAGGGGCTGTATACCGATTTTTATAACTTTTTTGGATGTAACTTTCAATCCCCTGTGTTTGGCTCACTGGTAGAAGTCCTAGCTGTGGTCCCATCTCCTCCCTGCACATTTTGGTGTGCCATATATAGCCAGATGAGTAGGGACGGAAAAATCCCTGAGCTCCTCAAAACGTAGAGGATTTTGTTTGGCCCTTCATCCATGCAATGGGAGCTGGTGGGGACAGAATCCTGCCTAAGTGCCAGAAGAAATCTGGCCCAAAGTGATTAATCTGCTTTATAAATTCATTGGAATGACAAATCCTCAAACCCCACAAGAATGTCCGACAAGTAGGAAATAAACCTGACTGGGTTAGATTTGCTTATAATTAAGAGAATTTGCTTGAAAAAAATTGTAAGAAGTTTTTCCTGGTGCTTATTCAGAACTCTCTGTAAAAAAAATCTCTTATGCTGTGTCTTGAATTTTCATTCAGATACATAAGAACTGCCACACTGGGTCAGACCAATGGTCTATATAGCCCAGTATTCTGTCTCTGACAGTTGCCAGTACCAGAGCTTCAGGGGGAGTGAACAGAAAAGGGCAGTTGGAATGATCCATTCCTATCTTCTTCTCATAGCTACCGGCAGTCAGAAGTTTAGGGTCACTCTGAGCAAGGGGTTGCATCCCTGACCATCTTGGTTAATAGCCATTGATGGGCCTATCCTCCATGAACTTATATAGTTCTTTTTTGAACACAGTTATACTTTTGGCCATCACAACATTCCGTGGCAATGAGTTCCACAGGTTAATCATGCATTATGTGAAAAAGTACTTCTTCTTTGTATTAAACCTGCAGCCTATTAATTTAATTGGGTGATCCTGGTTTTTATATTGTGAGAAAGGGTAAATAACACTTCTCTATTCACTTTTTCCAAATCATGATTTTACAGACATCTATCATATCCATCCTTAGTTGTCTCTTTTCTATTACGCTACATGCAAGTGGTTATGCTGTTAAGAAAATACAAACCTTGTAAAATCAAAGAGGTATTCAGTATTTAATTCTAGTCAGCTTAAATCTAAACTAAAGCATGACATTTTCAGTATACCAAAACTTTATATGGTATGGCTTAGCAGTGACTAAATATTTACCTGTCAGATTAATTTTGAAACCACTATTTTACATTTTTCTAAGTCAAACTTTGTTCCCTTCTGGAAAACCTTCAAAATACTGACCCAGTGAGGCATTTCTGTGAAACATTAAGTATTAGCATATGAATCTTCTAAACCATTTAGTAAACTTGGATGTTTTAATTCTTTCCACTATGAAATGGGATGATTTTATTTCAGTAGCAATTTTTCATGTTGGCAGTTTAACAAATAAATTAGGAAAATCCCAGTGGCAGGAAAAAGTGTTAATGAGTTACTGCATTATATGACCAAATTCCCAAAAGTGAAGATGACTGAATACAAATAAACATGTGGTATTTTTAGATTCTTACTAAATAAATCCAGTCTGATATATAATCAATGCTCTGCATCTGTACCGATGTGTAGACATATAGCTATCTGGAGGAACTAGTTCAGGGGTCGGCAACGTTCGGCACGTGGCTCGCCAGGGTAAGTACCCTGGCAGGCCGGGCCAGTTTTATTTACCTGCTGACGCGGCAGGTTCGGCCGAGCGCGGCCCCCACTGGCCGCGGTTCGCCCTCCCGGGCCAATGGGGACGGCGAGAAGCGGAGTGGGCGAGCATGACAATACAAATACATTTTCTATGAGAGTCCATAATGGTCACACCCAAAAACCTGCATTGGGTGCAAGCATTTTATCATATTGTTATTAGCATTCAAAGCCTTTGAGCAACATAGAACTCATTTACCTCTACCTTTTACTAGATGTCACGTAAAATAAGGTTGGCAGGAATGGAAGTGCTGACAGAATTCAGAGATGAGATTATAATGTCAGACTATCCCTCTCCATATTCACAAGAGTAGAACCGCTTATTCAGTGACCTTCACTCTCCTACTCATAAGTTAGTCACAGTTTTCACTAATTTGATGAAAGTTTCTTTTCTGAGGAACTGGGTATGCCATGTGTACTCACTATTCTTACCAGTGTGCCTTAGTCACAGAGAATTTTGACATTGACATTAAAAAAAGTGGCCTATACTCCCCAGTCAAACTGGGTTGATTTTTCAGAGTGTTGAGCACCACAGCTCCCTTAGACCTCAGTAGGAGCTGTGGGTGCTCAAAAGCAGGTTGTAAGTGCCTTTTCTTTGACGTTTTTGATCTATTGCACTGGTCACTTCTAATAGCCATGTACAATCTTTGTATAGTGTTTGTACGTGTTTTAGGCCTACAGATATTCTGCTTCCCAAATTTATATTATCTAAAATGTTATACAGTTCTTCCTCTTGCTTTCATTCAGAAACATTTGCAACAGTCCCATAGAAGAGGTGAGAATAAGTCGATAATAATTATAACATCATTTGCAGACAAGAAAATACTGATCCATAAATAGGATATACTGTTTTAAGGGCCTGATTTTGATCCCATTGAAGTTAATGACAGAATTCCCATTGAATTCAATGTGATCAGTAACTGAGGTCTACATAGCTTTCACATATAAGTTAAATACTTCTTAAATTACTTTCATCTGGTTAATGGGAACAGTGATGACTGTCACGGGATATAGGGCTGGTTTTCTCCATTGTCTTTTGGTACATCAAGCCATTTTGACCAAAGAAAGTTAAAGCAGCCAAATAAAAATCTTTTATGATCTTATAAAACTTCCAAAGAATCCCAAACTTTAAAATTATCAAATTGCTGAGACATAAACTTATTTGGATCTTGGCAAATTATTATCTGAAACTTTTTAATACACTAGATAACTAAATTAAAGAGAATGTATTTCTTGAGTAGATTTTTCAGGCTAAGCTTGTATGCTTTACATGTTGAGAAGTCGAAAGAGTGATGGTACACGAAAAGCAAACAACAGAAGGATAGATATAGGTATAAGGTAAACAAGGCCAACTGTTATGTTAAAGTAGTAGTTGATTTAGTCAGCTCCCTACTTAACTTTTATATTTATTCACACCCTTCTCTTAGTTTCTTTGCCTACCATCCACCATTCTTGCAAACCATTGGTATGTAAGTTACACTAGCAATGTGCTCCCTTGGACAAGGTCTGGTCTACACTACAGACTTGGTATAACTACATCACTCAGGAGTGTGCAAAATCCACGTAGTTCTACCGACCTAACCCCCCGTGTAGCCAGCACTATATTGGAGGAGAGCTAACATGAGTTAGCTAACCCGAATAAATAACACACCTTTTTATGCAGTTTAGACATACCATCACCTGGTAGGTCAATTTTAGAGGTGATGTGAGAAAAGAAACATTAGTAAGTTGATGCAAGTCTAACGGTTTCCAGCTGAGTACAGCAGCATTTGAGTCTAAGGCCTGGTCTACACTAACCCCCCAAGTCGAAGTAAGGTATGCAACTTCAGCTACGTGAATAACGTAGCTGAAGTCGACATACCTTACTTCGAACTTACCGCGGTTCAGACGCGGTCCACACGTGGCAGGCAGGCTCCCCCGTCGACTCCGCGGTACTCCTCTCGTTGAGCTGGAGTACCGCAGTCGACGGCGAGCACTTCCTGGTTCGATTTATCGCGTCCAGACCAGACGCGATAAATCGAACCCGGAAGTTCGATTTCCAGCCGCCGAACTAGCGGCTAAGTATAGACCAGCCCTGAGATATTAAATCAAAATTGGTGTAACACACATGCTGAATGGTCCTGAAGAAGACACAAGTTACATCTGTTAAGACTCCATTAAACTCACTTCTGAATTTGGCCCTTTCAGCCAATGCAATTATTTCCCATGTAATTATATTATTTGCTGAACATTACTTGACCATTCTTCAGAGATGGCTGAATAATTAAAAAATGATTTTCAAATAATGATTGGATGAATCATTTGCAATGAATATTCTGAACAGCTCTAGCTTCTCCCTATATCCAAAAACACATACATTTCCCAAAAACTCAAAGTTTAAAAGAACTTAAAAAATGCTAGACTTTAAAAAAAAAGGCATTTCATTTTTTTGGTGCCAGAGCAGATAGGAAGTTTCTGAGCTACTTTAGAAAGATGAATGAAATAGATCTATTATGGATGCAATGAACATTTCATTTTATTCCCTCTTCTATTTTACATGGGTTACCATTAAATATAAACTCTCCTGGCATTTTGCAGGCAATAAAAAGAGGCAATAAAATTGTTCCTTTCTGCAAATTGTCCACTTGTACTATTTTTTAACCAAGCATGCCTGCTTCAAATGAGCTTAAACCACTGTGATGCCAAAGAGATCTGACAATTGGTTCAAATACATTCAAGTGTACCAGTGTACCTGTTTGAACAATTCAAGCAATGAATTTAACCCTTAATTGTATTTTTGAATTGTCCTCAAATAAATTAAAGTTTTTAGGAATTTGGCTTTCAATATTGAAAGTATTTAACATGTTATGAACATACTAGAGCTTTGGATTGTTTGGCAGAAATATTCTATTATATACTCAGAGTCAGAATTCTTTGTTCATGCTGTTCAGTGGTCACCCAAATCACATGGTATTATCTCTGTTTTCTGATTGGAGGAACTTACTCTTATAAACTACCACTGCTTCCAACTAAAAAGACATTTCCTTTTATCATGAAACACATTTTATTTCTTGATTAAATGAATCTTGGTTTACAGAGGTTCTAGGAACAAGATTTTGACTAAATACATATTTGTGAACAGTGAATAATAAGGGGGCATACATTAGACATGGGCAACACTTTTCAGACTAAATTTTTTGCCAAAAAATGCATATTCAGGTTAACCAAAACATTTTGCATAGAATGTACCCAAGTATGTTGGCCAAATATAAAATACAATTCTGAAAAAGTCAAAACATGCTGTTTTGACATTGTCTAAATAAAACATTTCAATTTGAAACTGCTTTTCATTTCAAATTTTGCTTTTTTTATAAAGATAAAACACCCTCAAACAATATGTTCTGTTCAACCTGAAATAAATGTTTGACATTTTTGTTTCATAGAAAAATTTAAAAAAAAATGTTCCAAATTATTTTTTTATTCCAGTCAGTTAACTGAAAAATGAGTTATTCATTCGGTTCTTGTATGAATAGGCCAGACCCAGTTCTCATTATGTTTTATATTGTTTGACTAACACTACTGGTAAAAGTCAAAGGAATTAATATAAACTGTGGAAACAGTGCTTCTTTGGCTATAAATTCAGCCTAGTTATGTTTCTAAAACTGCTGAAGTACAGAGAAACGAGAAGTGACTAAGCACTAAGGCAATATAAATATAGTTATGAGCTGAGTGAAACCTCCTTATCAGTTGAATTAAAACCTTGTTCAAACTCATGTAAGCAAATCCCCCATTTAAGATGTCTGTAAGACACTGTTAAGGGGCGATATCTAAAACAAAGTCTAACAGAATCTGCCCAGAAACTAGCACCAGGTGAGTAGGGTTTGAGTTTTATGACCAGTTGTGTGTGGGTATGGGTGTGTGACAGAACACACAGAAACTGAGAACAGACAAGAACAGAGACAGATGGGGAAAGCAAGAAAGCCAAGCAGAAGCCTGTGAGCACTGGAGAAAGCTAGAGAGAGAGAGATTGTAATCTAAGAAACTACTCCTTTGTTGTTGGTTCCCTTTGTGTTTGGAGACACAGGACTTCGCACATTCCTTGTAAATAAACAAGGCTAAATTAAAGAAAATATCAGACTCCATCAATTTCTGCTTCCAACTGGAGCATCCCAGGGCCCTGAACTTTGACTAGTAGTTGTTCTGGTCAAAAAGGGGCAACAATATTGTTAAAAGTTTAAGAAAATACGGTAGGTAAACATACAGTTGATTATTTAGAAAATTAAGTCTGAAGTTAAAGGCAAGCACTTTATTTAGGAGAGCCTACAGGAAGTAGAGAAAAGGCAGGAAGCTATGCTGAAAAGCACAACAAACTAATGAGTGAGAAGTGAACCTCACATTGTGAATTATTTTTTAAATATTGTATAAATATTCTTAGTCCAAATGCTAAAACATAGTTAACATGCTCCTGTATAATTAATACATATTATGGTTTATTAAATATATATATGACATGCTGCAGGGGAGTTAAATTTGCATTTCTTGACTTTTTAAAAAATGTTAACTATAAATTTAATTTTTATTACATTTTCTAAATGTTATGAAAAACAAAAATCTGAAGAAAATAAGCATCTTTGTACCTAAATCATGTAGAGCCTAAGAGTGCCACAAAATTGCAGATCTAAATTGCAGATCTAAATGATTTGACTAAAATGAGCAATGACAAACAACCTCTTTTAATATTGGTTGATCAACCAAATGCTCTTTATCTGATTTGACTACAAAGCCAAAATTATCATGCTGTAAATATTTGGGAAGACTAGAGATACATGGAAGACCAGGACCTCAATCCTGCAGACACTTAAGCTCCTGCCTATCTTTAGTCACATGAGTAAAATTATGTTGTGCTTAAGTAATTCTGTCGATGATGAACAAAAGGGAATTGACTCCATCTCCTTTAGTTGTGTGGGCTCTGCACTATTGAAAGCAGTACAAGAAAGCATGACAGGTCTCATATATGCCCACTTCCTTTCTCAAGAACATATAAAAAGAAGTGTGCGGCCCTCCATCTCCCCAGAGTACATGGCCAGTGGCAGTCCCAGTAGCAACTCCATGCTCCCGTCAGTTGGCTGACCTGACAGTCCTTCTTGAGTCCTTGGTGCTGTGAAGCTTGTCCTCGGGCATGGGGTTCAGCAATGGGTGGGACACGTCTGTCTCCCAACTCCTCTGCAACTGAGCTGCAGGGCCGCCCTTTTACACTTTCTATCCCGCCCCTCTGCTCTTCCCCCACCCCCATCAGTCTTGGTTACATGAGTAAATAGATGGCTGAAAGTGGCATTCTCACTAATGCGGGATCCAGTTTCCCTGGGCTGCTTGTCATTCTTACCTTGTTTTTATTCATGTATACTCAACTTACTATTGTGATTTAGAGGATCAAGCCATCCAGGTGATATTTCTTTATTCCCTGGAGGAATCCACAATGGTCTGCTCTCACATAATGCCACTGATCATCATCAGCAACACAAGATTACTGCCAAAGTAAATGATGTTTTCTTTAAATGAGAATATTAAAAATAATATTTAAAGAAAGCAGTTAGATTACATATAAAAGTTTAGAGTTTTGATGACTACTACAGATAATAAGGTATAAAAAAGAAAAATGGCATCTAATAAAGTTTCAGTTCATTCTAAGATAACCTGATTTCAATAACTGCTTGAATATTTTTGGTTAGACATGGACACGCTAGCAGTGTCTGAATGGAGCAAATCAATGTTTCCTGGAAAACCTAATTACTGTATTGCAGATACATTTCTTTTAAAATCCTTTAACCTTGGCATCTATTTGCCTAAGTAAATAAATTTTGTATAATTATAGTGGGAGAGATGTTCAGAATCTGTTCTGCCAGTGAAATGTACATGTGTTTTTGTGTTCATGGAATTTGGGGCGATAGAGAATATAGACAGACCTGCTACACAGTGCACTCTTTAATCAAGAATCCACTTCTGTTTCCATAAATAAAGATTTTGTTCAGACATTATACTTCTGAAAGTTTCCTGATTCATTTTCAGTGAAGACAACGTTACAAGAAAAAGTCTACTAGTGCCATCCTCAAGCACTCAAACTCATGAGATTTTAAAAATAAACAACTTGTGATTCCTTTTACTTGCCTTCTGATTTTTTAGACTATATTCTCAAGGTTTACTATACAACCATGAGGCCTATACATTTGTTGTTGTTTTTTTCAAATGAAAGATTAGACTCAGGTATTCACCTGACTCCAAGAGCTGGGGCTTTAAGAAATATCGAATATAATGGGACTCCCCCCCAAAAAATCTCATATTGGCAACACTAAAATAGCAATATAACACTGCACTTGGTTTCAATATTTTAAATAAGTGTTAGTGTGCTTCAGGAGAGTTAAACAAAAGAAGATGACTTTTCAGGATCCAAACCATAGTGAGACTGAAAATAAAAAGAAAAAAATAAAAAGCAGAGAAAGGGAGAGAGAAAAGGTCTAATGAAAAAATACAGTAACTCCTCACTTAAAGTCATCCCGGTTAATGTTGTTTCGTTGTTACGTTGCTGATCAATTAGAGAACATGCTCGTTTAAAGTTGTGCAATGCTCCCTTATAACGTTGTTTGGCAGCCGCCTGCTTTGTTCACTGCTTGCAGAAAGAGCAGCCCGTTGCAGCTGGCTGGTGGGGGCTTGGAACTAGGGTGGATTGGCAGCCCACCTATCAGCTCCCCACTCCCCTAAGTTCCCTGTGCGACAGCCGCCCAACAGGCTATCAATTGCTGGGAAGTTCAGCTGTCCCTCCCCCTCACTGCCTTGTGCTGCTCCTGCCCTCTGCCTTGGAGCTGCTCCCGGGAGCCTCCTGCTTGCTGTATGGGGGTGGGGGTTGAAGAAAGGTGCTAATGTCAGGGTATCCCCCTCCCCCCTGCTCTTGCCCCACGCTTACCCCATCTCCATAGAGCATGGGAGGGACATGACAGGGCTCAGGACAGAGGGAGCTTGCTTGCAGCAGCTGCTGTCTCAACTTGCTGATCTACTTAAAAGGGCAGTGTACTTAGAGTGGTCTCAGCGTCCTTAAAGGGGCAATATGCGCGTCTCTCTCTCTCTCTCACACACACACACACGGTGTATGTCTCTGTCTCTCTCTGCCATGCTGTCTCCACTCCCTCCATTCATGCTGCTTTGTAGAGTGTGAGGCTACATTAACAACAATGTATTAACCCTTGAGGGCTCAGCCAAGTGCTAGTTCATCCTTTAGCAGTAAGGCATTCCCTGGGAAATATCCCACCCTCAGACTCCACCACCTCAACCAAGCTTCACAATCATCATTGCTGTGTACACTATCAAATTGTTTGTTTAAAACTTATACTGTGTATATGTGTGCATATGTATATATATATAATGTAGTCTTTTGTCCGGAGAAAAAAATTCCCTGGAACTTAACCTCCCCTATTTACATTAATTCTCATGGAGAAATTGGATTCACTTAACATCATTTTGCTTAAAGTAGCATTTTTCAGGAACATAACTACAACGTTAAGTGAGAAGTTACTGTACAGGATTTTACCTGCAGGTCTGACACTTCTGTGAGCCTAAATTTCAGAAGGGGGTGGGGACTGGGTTGCCACATTTGTAATTGCTGGTAACTGGACCCCCCCGAGTCTCCAACCCTGCTCTGCCTCTTCCCCAAAGCCCCACCTCTTTCCTCAAAGCCCCGCCCCATCACTCGCTCCTCTTTCCCCCTCCCCACATCGCTTGCTGGATCATCTCAAGGAGCCTGCCTGCAGGTAGGAGGTAGCCCCAGCTGGTGTGGGTTAATGACCCAGTGCCTTTCCCCATCCCGTGGTAACCAAACTTTTGGTTTGGGTGCAATTTAGGGTTGCCAGGTCCCCAAAAACAAGGCACCTTGCAACCCAAAATGGCACCCGAACACAGAAACCAAAAATCAGACTGCCCAGGTAAAAACCAGACAGGTGGCAGCCCCAGGCAGGGTGGGAGTGTTCTACTCGAATACATAGTACAGGCTTCCCTTAGCTAGGAGTTCTTAAAATTAATCGTCTTTTAAAAATAAATAGCTGTGTGAATTCAAACTAATTTTGCAGACCTCCATAATACTTTGGGAGTTTTGTAAACCCTTGTACATTGCAAATTTACTTACCTCTAATTTTTCACTGCACAAATCTTTTATTTCTTCCGAATTTTCCCCCATCAAATATAACCACCTATTTTCAGCACAGCAATATAGTAGAATATAATTTTGTGAAATTTATCCGTCAAATCTGAACACAGTAAATGTCATCAGCTCTTAGCTATTCAAAAAATGTTATGCAATTTTCACTGAATTGTATAAATAATTTAATTAAAATAACTTAATTAGGAAGATAAGAGTCCTAGGAAAATATATATTGTTTTTTGAGTGGCTGATTTATTTGGACTGGCCAATTGACAAAGACATTCTAATTAAAAAGTAAATGGTATAGACAAATGGAAACATTTGGAAAATTAACTACTGCATATTCTACTTATCTTCTTAAGACATTTTCCATTTCAGTCCCTTATATTATAATGTAATTTAATATGACCTTTATTTTTCTATTTACATTTTATTGGCATTTCCATCTTTTACTTCTCAGTTAAACACATTACTTATACAAAATATGGAATAATGAAATAGCATGAAGAGAAAGATGGGAGGGTAGTAAGGAGACTTCAGGTACAGCATGGACAATAGCCATGCCATTAACTCAGAAGGCCAAAAGGGAAATAAGTAAGTGTGCCTCCATTTACAGGTAAAAAGTTGTAGAAAAGTTTATTATAGGTCCCCATGCTTGATACTTCTGCATCTACAAGGACCACAGAAGAGCTTCACTTGTGTATGCTGTATCCTCCTTCATAGTACAAACAAACTCTGTCCTATGTACCACAAACACCTCACTACACCACCCACTGGCACGTGCCCACCAGCTCTGTACATGGAAACTGCCATCTGTGGAGCCCAGCAGCCACTCAAGACGGCAACAAGCAGCAGGTGCCTCCCACATTTGTTGCCTCCTCAGATTTCCCAGCACTCGGAGCCGCCTGGAGCAGTCAATATCCAAAGAGGCTGCTATTCATCTGTGGCTTTTTTGATGTTGCTTAAATTCCCTGTAATGTTAAGCAGAGGGTCCATAGGGTTAGCACACACAGAGGGAAGGCTGCAGGCTGAGATGCACAAGAAGCAGTGCTTGGCCAGGAGAAAGGATAGTTAAGGAGAGCACTGCCACGCACTGGTTGGTGTATTTTGCTTTTTTCAATGGAGGCGCTATCAGGGCGTGGCTAGGCCAATTTGTGTAAAGCACAGCACTGTTTGGTTGAAACTAACGGGGGGCATTTGTGCCCAGGATCGCCCTATAGCAGAGGCAGCACTTATTTCAGAGGCAATTTTACAGTGGCCCTCCAAGAAATTTAACCACCTCACTGCACTGCTTTGGAAAGTAAAGGTGTGTCTGCCAATAGAGCTACCCGTTTAAATTAATGGGTTGGGGACTGCCAGAGAAAAGGGGAAGCTTTTGGACTTACTCCTCGGGTACTGGGGCTGGTCAGTGAAGTCCCTGGTCATCTTCTGTACCCTCTCCCCCACTGTATGTGCCAGTGCTCGTGCTCCCATCCTGAGTACCCCAGAGTCCTTTTACTTCACGGGTGGGCAAACTTTTTGGCCCGAGGGTCACATCTGGGTATGCAAATTGTATGGTGGGCCATGAATGCTCAGAAAATTGGGGGTTGGGGTGCGGGAGGGGGTGAGGGCTCCAGCTGGGGGGTGTGGGCTCTGGGGTGGAGCCAGAAATTAGGAGTTCAGGATGCAGGAGGGGGGGTCCAGGCTGGGGCAGCAGGTTGGGGTGTGTGGGGAGAGTGGGGGCTCCAGCTGGGGGTGCGGTCTCTGGGATGAGGGGGCGGATGAGGGGTTGGGGGTGCAGGAGGATGCTTTGCACTGAGATTGAGGGGTTCAGAGGATGGGAGGGGGACCAGGGCTGGGGGCTGGGGTGTGGAAGGGGTTCAGGAGTGCAGGCTCCGTGTGGCACTTACCTCAAGCAGCAGCATGTCCCCCCTATGTCTCCTACGTGGAGGTGTGGCCAGGCAGCTCTGCATGCTGCCCCATCCACAGGCGCTGCCCCTGCAGCTCCCATTGGCCGTGGTTCCTGGCCGCTTGAGGTAAACACCACTCAGAGCCTGCACCTTTCCCCACACCCCAACCCCCTACCTCAGCCCTGATCCTGCTCCCGCTCTCCAAACACCTTGAACCCAGGCCAGAGCATCCTCCTGAACCCCAAATCTCTCATCCCCAGCTCCACCCTGGAGCCTGGACCTGCAGCGGGAACCTGCACCCCTGCCTCAGCCCTGATCCCCCTCCCACCTTCCAAACCCCTCGGTCCCAGCCCAGAGCACACTCCTACACCCTGAACTCCTCATCCCCAGCCCCACCCCAAAGCATGCACTTCCTCCCACACCTGAACCCCAATTTTGTGAGCATTCATGGCCCACCATACAATTTCTATTCCCCGCTGTGGCCCTTGGGCCAAAAAGTTTGCCCACCCCTGCCCTAGCCCCTTGGACCCACTTTGAGCAAGGGAAGGGTTGGAGTGTTTCTGTTAAAGGGAGGGACTGGGAGAGGCATATCCCAGGGAGAACAGTCCTGCAGCTGACAGCCCTCAAGCCACAGGAAGTGTGTGTGGGTTTTTTTGGAGGGGGAGACGGGGGGGGGCTGGAAACGGTGGGGCTGATGCCTGGGTTATTGAGGCCTATTGCCAGCTCGATGTAAATTACTCCTGGCAGGAAAGCAGGCGGGAGGAGCTAGAACTACTCTCCGCCCCGTGCAATGCCGCGGGATGTCACCAGAGGAGCTGCTGAGCAGCTGCAGCTGGGCTTGGCTTGGCCAGGCCAGCAGCGGCTCAGGGAGCCCCAAGTGGCGGGACCCTCTGAAAGCGGCTCCTGGGGCTGCAGAAGAACCCGCCAGAGGCAGCAGCCCCCGCCTTTCCCCTGGCATCAGGGGCCTGACTGAGGGTGAATGCAGGGCAGGGGGACACGTTTCCCCCCATAGTCAAACATACCCGTGTGTAGCCCCCTCGCCTGTGGGGCCAGGGGAAAAGCCTCCGATGCTGCCAGCCCGGTGCAGCAGGGCTGGGTAAGGAGGGGAGTCCGAGTCCGAGCCCGTGCCCGGCGGGGAAGCGCTCGCCCGGGGAACCTGCCCGCAGAGGACGGGGAGCAGCCGGCGGAGGGGTGAAGTTAAAGAGGGCGTGTGGGACGCCCCGTCGGCGGAGAGCCGAGGGGCGAGCTCCGCCCAGGGTCAGCCGGGCTGCTCAGCCCGAGGGCGAGCCCCGCTCTCCGGGCGGCGCTCGGCTTCTCCTCCTGCTCTGGGAGCCGCCGCCACCGCCCGCGGAGCTGGGACGCGGCTGCCGGGGGCGGGGCGGGAGTCAATGCCTGGTCCAAGCCCTGCTGCGCTCGCCGTTCAGAGAGGAATAATCCAGCTGCATGGGAGGAAATGAACGTGGCGGGGAAGCAGCCGCCTCCAGCACCGCTTGAGCGCCCGGCCAGTCTCCTCGTCCCCACCTGGGCAAGTACACGGCGGTCTCTTTCTCTCCTCTCCCTCCTTCGCCTGCGGGCTCACCCCACCCAGTCCCGAGAGCCTCTCTGGGTCCCCCGCCGCCTCCCCTTAACCGGGCAGCTGTGAGCGATCCTGTCTCGGGAGCACCAGTCTGTCTGCCCGCCTATTTCCCCGGCGGCTTCTAAGGGGCTTTAACTTCTGGGCATGGGAGGTCGCGTTTGTGAGTTGCGCGAGGCTAAGGGCAGCTAAGCGAGGGGGAGTCGGTGGACGAGATGTAGGAGAGTTTGCTGGGGTCGCGCTGCCTTTGCAGTCGGTGCGTGGAGCTGCAGTGCAAACGGGGGCACCGGGAGCGGAGTGCCCGCTAAGAGTTGTGCAGCTGCGGCAAAGCGTGGCGCGGGATCGCTTCGGTGCAGGGTGATTGTTGTTCGGCAATCATCATAAAAAGTTCCGGTGGGAAACCGGCCGCTACTCGTTGTGTCTCTTTCAGATGAGCTGTCCTCTGCTACTGTGAAGGGTGTGTGTGTGTCTGATATGCCCATACACGCGTGCACACACACACTGGTAAATACATCTTCCCAAGCGGGAGTTTCACTCTTCATGGGAGCTGCCTTACATTTAGTTCACTTACAGCTCCTGCTCTCATTGATAGTCGAGGGGGAGTAATTTGTACCCTCCCCATCTCTCTCCAAATACAAGAAACTTTCACTACATTACAGCTACACAAATTAGTGGTATGCTCTTTTTGTTAAATGTTCCCAAAAGGTTGGCAAAGTTTAGTCATGTTCCTTTACGCTGCACCTTTGCCTTTGGAGGGTAAATTTTAAAGCCAGATGTGTGTTTGTATACAGTAATCAGTTGAAAACAGCTGCCAAGCTGCTATTGATTAGTATGTATCAAGTACCGGGTACTTTGTTTTCAATAACAGTATTTAGCGTGTGTACATGTTCTCTATGCTCATTGGCTTAAGTTAGAACACACTGTAAAAAGTTACTTTTCTCAGTGTTTCCTTATGAAATGTTGGAAAGTAGGAAAATAATTAATAGATTTGCCAGGAGTGATCGATGCTATATGGTCAGGAAGAACACAGCCTAAATAAATAGTTACTGAATGGTTTTGGGTATGTATCATTGTATCTGTATCATCCTTCATTAGATCAGTTGCTAAACTACATTGCAAGACCACACACTTTAAAGTCCTACCAATATAATATTTCAATAAGATATACCTTTCCTCAAGAGGATGAGGACAACTTTTTAATAATAATTCAGTTGTGTGTTTCAGCCTCCTTATAATAATCATTCAAATGCTGCTAATATAATTGCAATTCCATAGTGACAAAAATGGATGGAATCTTTTAATATATTTAACAATAAAGGTGCATTTGGAAAGGTAACTGATTCGGAGAGTTGGAAAAACTTGCCACTTTGATTGCATATTCTAAAAATGATTTATAAATGATGCCTTCTGATAGTTGTTCATACCTTTCTCTAATTTAATAAATGAAGGCAATCTGATATCATTGCCTATGAAAATCTTTGTATTTAATAAAGATTTTAATTTATTGATGTGCCATTTTTCAGAGGACATAACTGAAATGATTGTCATTTTAAGTGTAGTTGCTACATTTTTAATCAACTGTAAGAAATAATGCAATACATAAAACTGGTTTAGTATTAAATTATAAATATCTCACTTTACCCTGTTTAAATCATTGGAACTGATTATTTGTATGGCTTATAATGATTTACCAATTTTCACACATCTTTTTAGAAACTTTAGCTTCTCTAAAAGCTAAGTAGTAGTAATTTCTTGCCCTTACTTTCTCTATAGCATTACTCCCAAGCAACAGGATAAAGGTTGATTACATTTACTGTCATAGGATAAATAAACACTTTGATATTGGTTATGAAATTCTGTAATTTTAAAAAGCGGAAGGAAAATCACATATATGCTTTAGTTATGCTACGGTTATCAGTGATAGTCAAGGCAAGCTGGTCTAATCTTTGGAAATTTGCTTTCATATTTAACCAGTGTATGTGATTCTCTCTGACTTCATCATTTATATGATGTATAGCTTGTATTCTGTGTGCTTAAAACTTTCTGAATGTGTCTCAATATCTGTGTGTATTTATAAGTGTATATCCCTATCAACAAGTAAATTCTATAATACACACAAGTACATACCCTTGTTTTAAACACACAGTGTTCAATATAAAAATGATGGGGGTTGTTATAGTTAATGTGTTAACCATTCACAAGCAAATGATATTCTTAAATGTAGCAGATTCTCTATTGGGTTTAAGACATGTTATTCCACTGCTTTTAATTTGAAAGCCCTGTTCTTAAACTGTGAATAACCTGTACAGCAATTATCTTAAAATGTTAGCTGCTGTGTAGGTTGAAAACTAATGCATGGTAATTTGGAGTATTTCAGTGTTAAAGGTGAAGATTGCTCACTACCATTCAATTAAAAGCCACAGTTAGTCTTCCCTTGTAGATATGTATTATGCCTGAAACATTAAGGGACAAAACCTCCCACTGACTTTAGTGGGAGTAGTATTGATCCCTGGACAGATGTGCAAAAATGTCATCTTTTGAATTGAGTATTGCAGGACATTTTTTGTCAATATGAGGGACTACAGACTTGCTGCCACATGGAAGGGAAGGACAAAACATCTGTGGATTTCAATGGGCTTAAGGATTTGGATCCTAAGCCCCAGAACATTGTCATAGATTGAAAGCAAGAATTGTAGACTTTGACAAGTTGCCTTTATTAAAAAGTATTTTTCTTAAAAATGCAGCATTGCAAAATGGTAAGACTTTTTTTAAAGATTAATAAAATATGCATTTTAGTAGTTTAGACTGAAAAATACCAATGTGGATGCTTGACATTAGCCATTTACATATTTACACACCTTCATAAAAGGGACCTGCTTTTCAGAGATGGAGAGGGGGGACAAATTTCACTGATGTCAGTGGGAGCAGTGGGTTTACAACACCTCTGAAAATCCAGACATATGAATGCATATGGAGATGCCTGACTTAATAAACCTTCACAGTAATATGCCTTAATTACAATTAGTAAACATTTGCAAAAATTGGATATGTTTTTTTATATCAGTCTAGTGGAAATGTGTTTTAATGCATATGAAGGTGCAGTGTATTGTTGATTTAGTTCATGCATAATCTATTAAGAAATAAGGTACTATTAATCAGTTACTATTTGACTATTAAATACTGCCAAACACATGATACCATTTCATTACCAGAATCCAAAGACATTTTAGCATAGAAAGAGCATGTGTGTGTATTGGTTTTCCACAAAATGACACATCATTGCTCCATGAAATGCAGGGTTCAAAGTTATAATCAAATGTAATTTTGAATGGAGTCTCAATAGCTGCTTGAAGTAATTTCTGATGTTTGTAATCTTTGGTTTGTTATCCAGCTGAGTTTCAATTAGCATATGGTTTTCTGTCATTGTTGTAAACTTACAGAAGCACAATTCTACTTCCGCATAAAACGTGCCTTCTGCCTTTCTGTCAAACGAAAATAAATGTATTCAGATGGCCAAACCCATTAGCAATGTTACAGTGTATATTCCATGGTTTTTAATGAGTTTTATATTATCAAGCTGCTATTGATTAGTATATATCAAGCACTTTGTTTTTAATAACAGTATTAGTTCAGTGCCTGAAAGGGGAAGAAAAAATAATGATTTTTTTTATTACTGGTATGCTAATTGAAAGTTTAAAAATAAGCAGAGGAATTAAAATGTATGCATTGCCTGTATGAATCTTAGTCCTTAGTACAGTATTTTAGAGAGACTAGTTATGTAGCTAAAAGTTACTTATGTATATTCTATTTCAGTCCTATTGGGTTAGCTAATATATTCAGTTTCCTAACAGTTTTGATGACTAATGTGCATGGAAGCCATGGGAAATCCCCCAACTAACCTTTCTTTTTATCTGAAGTGATGAAAAAAGTCTTAAGGAAAGTAACCAGGGTTGTCATTTCCCCTCTTCCCCGTTTTTTAAAAAACTTGTTTGTTTTGTCATCTGTGATCAGGTAGGAGATTCTATGGTGTATATGAGAGACCAAAAATGAAAACAAATTCAGATGATTAAAATCTTATTTTGACTCAGATTTAGACAAATGTAGATTTATTTCAATTGTTAAACTTGTTTGGCAGATCTCTGGTGCCCAATTATTAGCTGGTGCAAATAGGAATAACTGCATTGTAGTGAATGGATCTGTGACAACTTACACTAGGTGAAGATCATCAAAATTATAACAGAATCATCCAAAACACAGGACTTGGTGTGATGGAGGACTCCAACTACCCAGACATCTTTTGGGAAAATAATACAACAGGGCATAGACTATCCAAAAAGTTCTTGGAATATATTGGGACCACTTTTTTATTTCAGAAGGTAGAGAAAGCCATTAGGAGAGAGGCTCTTCTGGATTTGATTCTGACAAAGAGAGAGGAGCTAGTTGAGAATTTGAAGGTGGAAGGCAGACTGGGTGAAAATCATCATGAAATGATAGAGTTCATGATTCTACAGAATGGTAGGAGGAAAAACAGCAGAATAAAGACAATGGACTTCAAGAAGGGAAAGTTTAGCAAATTCAGAGAATCGGTAGGTAAGATTTGTGGGAAGCAAGTCTGAGGGGAAAAAAAGAGTTCAGGAGAATAAAAAACTGCCTAAAGCGATATTTCTAAGGGCATGAGAGCAAACTGTCCCAATGCGTAGGAAAGATAGGAAGTATGGTAAGAAGCCAGGCTGGCTTAACCAGGAGATCTTCAATGACCTGAAATTTAAAGCTCAGAGAAGAGTTGTACAAGAAGTGGAAAGTAAATCAAACTACAAAGGGTGTGTGGGTGGGTGTAAAATAAATAAATAAAAACCCAAACATGTAGGGGCAAAATTAGAAAGGCCAAGGCACAAAAAGAGGGTAACCTAGCTAGAGATATAAAGGGTAACGAGAAGCAAGAGGAAGACCGGGGACAGGATAGGCTATTACTAAATGAGGAGTGAAAGATGACAGAAAATGCAACAATGGCCAAAGTGTTAAATGCCTTTTTCGTTTGTTTTCACCAAAAAAGTTAGCAGTGTTCAGACGCCTAACATAGTGAACATAAATGGAGTAGGATCTGAAGCTAAACTAGGAAATTGACATGTTAAGAATTATTTAGACAAGTTAGATGCCTTCAGGTCAGTAGGGCCTGATGAAATACATCCTAGAATATCTAAGGAACTGGCTGAAGAGTTCTCTGAGCCATTAGCAATTATCTTTGAGAACTTGTGGAAAACAGGAGAGATCCTGGAGGACTGGAAAAGGGCAAATATAGTATCTCTCTATAAAAAGGGGAATAAGGACAACCCAGGGAATTCTAGACTATTAAGTTTAACTTCAATACCCAGTAAAATAATGGGAAAAATAATCACTCAATCAATTTGTAAACACCTAGAAGATAATAAGATGATAAAAACAGTCAACATGGATTTTTCAAGAACAAATCATGTCAAACCAACCTATTGTCCATCTTTGACAGGGTAACAAGCCTTGTGGATAGTGGGAAGCAGCAGATATGATGTACCTAGACTTTAGTAAGGCTTTTGATACTGTCTCATGTGGCATTCTTATAAACAAACTAGAGAAATATAGAGATCAGTGGTTTTCAACCTGTGGTCTGTGGACCCCTGGAGGGCCACAGACTATACCTAAGATTTCCAAAGGGGCCATACCTCCATTTGAAATTTTTTAGGGGTCCGTAAATGAAAAATGGTTGAAAACTGCTGGCCTAGATGAACCTACTATAAGATGGGTGCACAACTGGCTGGAAAACCATACTCGGAGAGTAATTATCAAGGGTTCACAAATGAACTGAAAGGGCATATCGAGTGGAGTCCTGCAGGGATGCATCCAGGGTACAGTTCTATGTAATACCTTCATATATGATTTGAATAATGGCATAGAGAGTACACTTATAAAGTTTGAGGATGATACCAAGCTGGGAGGGCTTACAAGCACTTTGGAGGACAGAATTGGAATTCAAAATGATCTTGACAAACTGGAGAAATGTTCTCAAATGAATAGAATGAAATGCAGTAAGGACAAATACAAGTACTACACTTAGGAAGACAAAAATAATTGCACAAACATGAACTGGGAGATGACTGCTTGGAAGGAATACTTCAGAAATGATTTGGGGGTAGGGTTGCCAACTGTCTAATTGCACAAACCCAAACAGCCTTGCCCGCCCCTTCTCTGAGGCCCTGCCTCCCGCTCACTCAATACCCTCCTCCCTCCATTGCTCGCTCTCCCCCACCCTCACTCACTCCCACGGGGCTGGGGCAGGGGATTGGGGTGCAGGAGGTGGTTGGGGGGGTGGGGCCAAGGGATTCAGAGTGTGGAAGGGGCCTCCAGGCTGAGCCTGGGGCAGGGGTTTGAGGTGCAGGAGAGGGGCTCATGGCTGGGGTGACGGATGTAACTCCGGCTGAGTGGTGCTTCGGGTGGCTCCCAGAAACAACAGCATGTCCCTGTGGCTCTGAGCATGCTGCTCCTGCCTGCAGGCACTGCCGCCGCACCTCCCATTGGCTGCGGTTCCTGGCCAATGGGAGCTGCAGAGTCAGTGCTTGGAGTGGGGGCAGCGCGCAGAAACCCCCTGGCCGCCACTGCGCCTAGGAGCTGGACATCCCAGTTGCTTCTGGGAGCTGCGCAGAGCCAGGACAGGTGGGGAGCCTGCCTTAGCCCTGCCGCGCCACCGACCGGACCTTTGGCATGTTAAAATCTCCTGGACTGCTTTCAGTAGCAACCTGGAGATTGAGGCCGATT
The DNA here is from genome assembly GCF_002925995.2 of Terrapene triunguis. Classification (NCBI taxonomy): domain Eukaryota; kingdom Metazoa; phylum Chordata; order Testudines; family Emydidae; genus Terrapene; species Terrapene triunguis. The sequence goes on from NW_020664393.1 coordinate 49,976,267, forward strand.
CTGGGAGACTCCTGGCCAATCTAGGAGGGTTGACAACCCTATTTGGAGGGTATAGTGGATCACAAAGTAAATATGTAATACTGTTGCAAAAATAGTGAACATCATTCTGGGATGTATTAGCAGGAATGTTGTAAGCAAGACATGAGAAGTAATTCTTCCACCCTACTCAGCACTGATAACGCCTCAACTGGAGTATTGTGTCCAGTTCTAGACACCATGTTTCAGGAAAGATGTGGACAAACTGGAGAAAGTCCAGAGAAGAGCAACAGAAATGATACAGATCTCGAAAACATGACATATGAGAAAAGATTGAAAAAATTGGGTTTGTTTAGTCTGGAGCCCTCAGTGCAGGGGACTGAACTAGATGACCCATAGAGATTGTTTCCAATCCTACATTTCTATAATTCTATAAGATCTGGCTGAAAGGTTTTTTCATTGAATTATTAGAGACTCCAAATTATTTGGACCAAAAAGAGTGGAAGAAATGCTGTGTATGTGTTTGGTTTTTTTAAAGATACTCTTCCCCCCCCTCCTCTCCTGTATTCTGATTTGCCTGTGTGATCAAGTACTAAAATAGCTGCAGTACCTTTAGGTGTACAACTTTTCTCTTTTAAAAAATAGCTGACTTGGAAATTGATATTTTATCAAACTCTGACAACCACCAATAAAGAAAAATATAATACTCAAAGTGAACACTAGATGTCCTATTACCACAGTCATTAGGAACTTTAATTTTTCCTTCCCATCCGTATGGGGACAACATTTTAAATTATTACGAACATTGCGTTTAAACTGGCTTCTAGGCTTCTGTGCCTCTGTCCCCTCACTAGACTGCCGGTGCTGCAAGTAATGTCATTTTTTAGCAAGCTTGCCCCTACCAGCAGGAAGAATAGAGGAGTGCCTCTTTGCCATGGGAATAGTCAGGTATGCAGGAGATACAGGAGCCTCTGATAGAATCACCCCACCTCATGGAGCAGGAGAGGGAACAGCTGTCAGGTCTGCTGCTGGTGTTTTGCTGACTTGCATTTTGAATTAGGTCAGCTCTAGGGGGAGCAGTTGACGCTCCGAGGGTATGTCTGCACTGAAAATGCTACTGGGGCAAAGCTGCAGCTGTGCCGCTGTAGTGCTTCGGTGTAGACACTACCTACGCTGACAGGAGCAGTTCTCCTATTGGCGTCGATAACCCACCTGCCCGAGAGGGGAGAGCTAGGACAATGGACGAATTCTTCTGTCGCCCTAGCGTTGTCTACACCAGGGGTTAGGTTGGCATAGCTGCGTTTCTCAGGGGTGTGGAATTTTCATGCCCCGAGAGCTGTAGCTGTAGACCAGTCCTTAGACCAGGGGTCGGCAACGTTCGGCACGCGGCTTGCCAGGGTAAGCACCCTGGTGGGCTGGGCCAGTTTATTTACCTGCTGACGCGGCAAGTTCGGCCGATCGCGGCCCCCACTGGCCGCGGTTCGCCGTCCCTGGCCAATGGGGGTGGCAGGGAAGCCGCGGCCAGCACATCCCTCGGCCCGCGCCGCTTCCCGCTGCCCTCATTGGCCCGGGACGGCAAACTGCGGCCAGTGCGGGCCATGATCGGCCGAACCTGCCGTGTCAGCAGGTAAATAAACTGGCCCGGCCCGCCAGGGTGCTTACCCTGGCGAGCCGCATGCCAAACGTTGCCGACCCCTGCCTTAGACTGTGTCAGCTGTAAGTGAAGCTAGTGTTGCCAAATGAAGTGGCCTTGCTGAACAATGTTCCTGTCAGAGTTGGTACTATTCTCCATTGAGCCCATCTGAGGGGATTCATTAGTGCATGTGGCATGCCTGGCTCCAGAGAGAAGATCCGTGATGTGGCCCAACACGTGCCGTCTGTCGGCAAGTTGGCGGGGTGATCTCACATCGTTTGGGTTGGGTGGGACTGATGTAGGGATATGTTAAGAAGATGGCAGAGACTGTCCATAGTGCCTGCTATACCACCTGCACTCTTGCCTTGTTAATTTGAGAAGTGGTGATAGGACGTCTCGCTGGATTTTTATCTCTAATGGGGGTTGGTCGAGATGACCTCCTTAGGTCCCTTCCAATCCTTATATTCTATGATTTACCCCTTTAGTTCTTTTAGAGTACATTGCCACCATTAACTTGGTATTTTACTTCCAAACTTGGCAGTAGTCCATGATACTCATTGTTGATTGTATTCAATCTTATTACATGACTCTGTCAATAAGGAATACTCAATGAGCAATGACATTCACACCCTCCACTTTCCCCATGTCTCCATTAAAATCGATAAGAACTCCATCAACTTAAAAAGTACTAATTTCAGTTGTTTCCAAAATCACGTCATCTTCATAGATGTGCACTGTAATGAAATTGCTATGCTCTGTTGTTTTTTCCAATCTTTCTATTAAAATGTTTTACAGGAAAATCATTTATCAAGTTTATTTTTGTTTGAAGGGGACTGACTATATGTCATTGCAAATCTTTACTTTTATACCTATATATAAAAAAAACCCCTCTCTAACTTATGGTTAAGTACGGGAAAGTGTTTTCTAAAAATCAAGGGAATCAACAATTAAATCAACATTAACATCCTCACAAACTTCGAGTCACATGCCTTACAAGCCTTGTATCATGCTACCCAATCATGGTCACACTCCTCAGCTCTTCAAAATCATTCCGTAGCTTTTCAATTATCACATACAAGCACTTGCAATAGTCCTATCACATTAATCAAAATGACACTCAAGCATACAACCAAAACTTCAAAATTATTTATGTAGAGATAACACAAACATCTATCAGTAAGATATCTTAGCACAGTGTTGTGATGTTTTGAGTCCCACTCTTCCCCCAACACATGTACACTTTTTCTATCAGTTCCACATTCTATTCCATATTGAAAGTGGTTTTCTTTATTTTTTTTAAATGGTTCAACATATGGGGAATGTAAAGGAAATACTTTCACTGTAGAATGATACCAGGCAGTGGAGAAGGTTGGGCAGCAATGCTGGGGAATCAGGCAGGTAAAGTAGGTGGCCCAATACCACAATTCCTGCCATGCTGGCTCCTCAGAACCTCTACTCAAATACATTTCTGGCCAACTTTGCATTCAGCTTTTTTTTTTTTTTTTTTATTTTTCCATCCTCATGATGACCTGCTAAACTTCACCAGTAGGAGTTCTAGTCTGATGGACCTGTTAAGGTTCATCGGAGCAAGGCTGCTCTCTAGCAAACCATAAGATATTTGCAAGACAGAGAAGTTGTTTCCCTTTTGGAGGTGGAAGCTCTCTGCTCCTCAGGCAACTTTGCCTGCAAGTCTCCTCCTCTCACCAGAATGTACTGATGCCCCAGGGCCCTAATACTGCAAAGACTCACAATACCACTGCTATTTAATATCTATATCAAAACTGACTGCCTTTAATGAGTAGGTCCCATTGTGCTAAGCACTGTGCAGCCATAATGACAGTTCCTACCACAAAGATTTTAGAATCTGAAGTCAATGTCCTTTTAATGTGACTGCTCACAATATGTATAGTCAAGTCTGTGCAGGATTGGGGCCTTTCACACACAAAGGGTCAAACAAAGCAACGATCAAGAATTTGGATGCGCATGAGGGTTCTGGTTGGAAAACTGAAAATAATGATTGAAGTTTTGAATGTTGGATAATGTTAATTAATGATAAATGTAGGTCTGACAACTCTTGAAGCTGACTTATAAAGCTGAAGACATTGGAAAACTATCAGATCAAATCAATACTGGTGAAATTTTTGACTCCTATGTAATGCAGAGTAATTGGGCTTTATGTGGGAAAAGGTGCTATATAACTGGTAAGGTGGTGTGACTGTTTTACACCTTCAAAGCTCTGTAAAATATATCAGTTTGGGTGCTGAAGATAGTTCCATATGCCAGTCTGAAGATGTACTATCATATAAGGTTTATTTACCATTCCATACCTAGCCTACTTATCTGATTTCTAATTTTAACAAGATTTAATAGAAAAATGATATATTAATATGTTTATTAACTACTATTCATAGTAAATTAAACTGAAAGCTCACTTGCAAAACAATTACCTTTATAATAGGGATGCAATTAGTTTAAACAAACCACTTCACTCAGAAACGATTAACAATTTGACATGATGATTAAATGATGTTGCCACTAAGGTCCTATTCATTAAAGTAAGCTTGCTCACTGTGTGAGTCATTGTTCCTGATCATCTTGGGTGTGCTAACAGTTATGATACAGTTTTCTCATCTGTTGATTTTCTCATCCAGTTACATGCTTTTAAAAATTATGTACATACCTACATATATATATATGGCCCTGTTACCATAATACGTGAAATGAAGCATTGGTTGAAAGAAATTCCATGCTTAAGTTTACTGTTTATTAGAATTGCCGTTTATGGTTCAGGATAAAAAGTATCCTATGATTATTTTTTCAGGAAAATTATTAATATTATTTATGATAAATTCATTTCTTCCACATTTATCTTTGAATAAAAGTCCAAATTTAAGCACACCATAGAAGATATTTTAGTGGAATTTTGCTAAAATATTCAAAATTATCATTGTAAGTAAATGTTATTGAATGTTACTCAATGTAAACTTCCATTAATGACTAAGTTAATATATAAAAATTTGGGTCTTTAAAAAAGTGAATACTATAGAGCTAGTTTATTGATTCAGTGTGAATAAATTAGTAGAGGAATTTAATCATTTTTTTCTCTTTTTGTATCATTCATGATCAGACTTTGATTTTAAAAAATTTAGATCCTGATCCTGCAAACACTTACCGATGTGCTTTACTTTGATTGGAATCCTAGGGTCTCCTTTCATGCTTCACATTGAGCGCATGTGTGAATATTTGTATGATCTGGCATTATTTGCTATTTGTAATTGTTTAGTTCATGTGATTAAATTTCATCCTGCAGGTTGTTCATGACTGTTCTGTTGTAGAGGGTGATTGGTTAGCTAAGTCACATAGTATTTCTTTCTGCTTACTTATTGGATGACTGATTCTTTTTTAAAAAATACATAGCGGTGAGTACTCAATAACAAATGATGAATAGTGAATACTGTTTTTTCATGCCTGAATACATTTGCTCACTGATGTGTACAGAAAGAGAGAGAGAGCAGTTTTCCTAATTCTTCCAGGCTACATTCAACAGAAAAATGATTATTCTGCAGCAGGTCACTTGATAAAATGAGGAAACTTGGAAGGAAAAAAATAAAGTAACATAAATGTTATTTTAGAAAATATTAAAAACATAAAAGCTTAGATGAAATGTAGGTGTATTTACCCAATGCAACATTGACATTCTGCATGTCTCCCTTTAATCTGTCTTTGTATGGAGTGTAGATAGCTGGCAACGGATTGCCTTTGATTGCCTGCTAACTAATACATTGATTTAATACCAAAGTTAGAATAATGATATTGACAGGAAGCAGAACTTTGCAAAAATGATTAAGTTGCTAAGAAAAGATTTAAAAAACAATTGATATGTGGTTCAGACCCTTCAGGACCTCCATAATCTTGAGTTTCCAACCCTGTGCCACAATTTCCCTAATGATGTAATGTGACTTCCACCTTAGATGGGAAAGTTTACACACGGAGGAATTATCTCAGGAGTTCAAGGCAGGCTGCACCCAGTTAACAGAGCTTTATATGAGACAGCCAGTATGGTAACAGCGTGCTGCTGGTTGATGCTGCCAGTTGCAGCTGCTCTGTGAGAATATCCAACTCCACTGAATAAGGGTATGCAGGGCTGGTGCTACCATTAAGGCAAACTAGGCGGTTGCCTAGGGCACCAAGATTTGGGGGCGCCAAAAAGCGGTGCCCCCAATTTTTTTTTACAGCATTCCTGGGCTGGGCTGCCGGTGGCACGCTGACACGTGCAGCTCAGACTCCCTCTCCCAGCGCAGCTGCTGCTCCACTTCTCCCGCCTCCCAGGCTTGCGGCACCAATCAGCTGTTTGGCGCCGCAAGCCTGGGAAGGGAGGAGAATTAGAGCGGGGGAGGAGATGGAGCAGAGGTGAGCTGTTGTGGGGAGCTGCCGCACGCCTCCCCGGGCCGGGGGAGTGGGGAGCTGCCGCAGGGGCTGGGGTGTGTCTCAGGGCAGGGGAGGGGATCTGCAGCAGGGCTCGCCACCCCAGCTCACCTCTGCTACGCCCCCTCCCCGAGCACGCCGTCGCTGCTCCACTTCTCCCGCCTCCCAGGCTTGCGGCACCAATCAGCTGTTTGGCGCAGCAAGCCTGGGAGGGGAGGAGAATTAGAGCGGGGCGCCATGCTCGGGGAGGAGGCAGAGCAGAGATGAGCTGGGGTGGGGAGCTGCCGCACGGCTCCCCGGGCCGGGATGGTGGGGAGCTGCTGCGGGGGCAGGGGGGGAGCTGCCACAGGGCTGGGGGGGGGGGCGCAAGGTGGAAGTTTTACCTAGGGCGCGAAACTTCCTTGCACCAGCCCTGAGGTTGCAGAGTTAAACTGGGTGTTTAGCACCTGGGTCAGAGCTCCTGGGTCAACCTAGCCGTGGCGTGAAGGGTACACCATAAACCCCTACTCAACTTACTGTGTCTTCAGAGGTGCTGTACTCCTCCCTGTATGTTAGTAGGACTTTTGGGGGCATACCTGATAATTCTTTGCACTGCAGTGATCTGAACTAAGCCACTCTGATTCTTTTCCAGTGAATTGTGGGAGAACTTGTCTGTCCTTATAGGCTCATGGGGGAATTGGGAGACTACACTGGAGGACTCTTAGCATTTTGGCCTGCATCCTTAATGTAAAGTGGGTAGGTTACCAGCCTGAGTGAAAGTGGAACCTAGGCTCTAACCCACATCCCCAACTATGCCCACTAGTGTGGGTTAAAAGTGTAACCTATGATTGTTTGGTGTGGTGCTCTGTCCCTCTCTAGTGGCACTTAGACCACGTAGAGATTGATGAGTCTGTAACAGCCTAGGATAAGAGCCATGTGGCTTTTAGGTCATGCAATAGAGGCTCATGCACCTAGTTTCAGAGATCCCAGGTTTTATCCCACCCACTGATGACCGGGCTCTGTTGGCGTTAGAAAAGCACCATTTAACTCGGGTGAGAGGGTTTTGTGTGTGGATGGGAGAAGTATTAGGGTAAACATTTGTGTAGCAGTCTGGAGTAACACTACAATGAAAACATACACTTAATGGGTTCTTTATGTATCTTTATGGTGACTAAAGCCTTGCTTTGAAATATGTTTTGCTGGTTGTCTGAAAATAAAACAGCGAGTCTCTCTATGAAAAACTAATCTCTTTTTGTTCCTTATAAAGAGTCTCTGCTTGTAAAAATAACTCTTTGGAATTGGACTCTGCCACAGACCTCAATATAGATAGCTTGGCTAAATGGTAGCTGAAGGAGGACATCACTTTCTACAAGTATCTGAAATGTGTAAAATGTCAAGTTGGAATGGTTGAGAATTGTCCAAGTAGATGTAGTTAGTGAGATTGAGTAAAGGACAAATTAACCAGAATATCAGGAGTAACTTCCTAACAGTATCCTGTGGGGCAAGAGTGGCTATCTTTGAGGTACCCAGCACACCAAACCATTTAGAGGATTTGTATAGAAGATAGGCCATCTGGGACCTACCTCATGCAAGTCAACAGAACACTATGTTGGTGTTGAAATCTGCTGTGTGAATCAGAGGGGATAATATTGCTAATGAGGGATAATGCTACACAATAACCAAAATATTGTGGTAGGCAGTACATTCCTTTTCAATACCCAAGAAGAATGGTAAAACAGGTTTAAATTTAGCTGGATGCCATTTTATGCTAAAAAGTGCCTCTTCCTTGTTCTCAAACAGGAACATTAAACAATACTTTCTTTAAGAATGTATTTCCAATATCATATACATAATCATTTAAATCTTTTGTCCAATTTAATTACTCAGTACAAATGGTGAAATCTTGACACCATTGAAATGCAATGTCAAAACTCACATTAACTTTTGTGGGTCCAGGATTGCACCCAGAATATCCAAGGTTTGCTTGGGCAAGTTTCTGACCAGCATATTGAAATAATACACGGCAGTAATAAGATGTTCAGTTATGAGGTATCAGCTATATTGACAAAATATCAAAATGCAGCTTTGAATGGTTGTATGATATCTGTTGTTCTAGTGAGAAAATAGTTTTTTTCCCCATTGATGGAGACTTCCTTCCCATTTTTCCAATATAAATATTATTACTTAGCCTCATTAGTAAATTTTACCTCATTCCCCATCCTCTTGCAAACAGAGGAAACCTAATGTGTGTTGTGGTGTTTAGCTTAAGTGATAGTCTTGTACTTTGGTTTTCTGATCCAGCAAAACATTAGAGCACATGCTTAACTTTAAGCATCTGTGTAGTCTCATTGAAGTCAATGGACTACTTGCATGCATAAAGCTAAACATGTTAAACATTATGCTATATCAATGCCTTAGTGCTGAAAGTCCAATGTTTAATTCCTGCTGATGACCACAGTATTGTATGAGGCAATGTTTTGTTACGTATGCATGTAAGTAAAGAATATAAGAGAAATGTTTAGGCTGATAATTGAATGACTTGCATTGCTTGCTGTCTTGATCAAAACCTAGCAGGATCTGAGGTCAGTTCTTTTGAAATTATTGTATTGATCACTTTAGCTACTATGACAGAAATTGGTTAGAATGCATTAAAATGTGCTAAATTTGTCTTGGGAAGATGCCTGTTTTGTTCCACATTTCAGTCCTTGGTAAGAAGGTGCAACTTCTATTGAAATCAGTTGGAGTTGCAACTACTTACCCCAGGATTGAAGGGAGTTCTACATATACATGTAAAATTTAATAGAAAAGATAACTAGCCATTTTTTCTTCGGTGAAAATGTGGGGAAGAAGATAGAGAAAAATATTCTTATATGCTAGCTGTAAGTTTCCACATCAGAGTACCTGATATTTAGGGACTGTCTGCAAAAATATAAATTGCTTGCTGTTGCCAGGACAGTACCCCAAATTCCCAATAAATCTCAGCCCTGTTTGCACATTTATAACAGTAATTTTTTGTAATGGTGCCGCATGTCCCTGTTCAGAGACTGATTCAGACCTCACTGAAAGTAATTTTACACTGGTGTAACTCTGTCGATATCAAAGGAGTTAGTCTTGATTTTCACTGTTAAAGGTAAGATCAGAAACAAGTCCTCTGAGTCTCAGTTGCTGACTTGAGTTCCATCACTCAGGCTGTCTGTTTCAAGGTGTAAACAGTGAGTTTTTAGAGAGCCAGCATGAGTGTCAGTGAATAGCAATGTCCTCTATTGGAAACACTATGTTATTACAAACTGGAAATCTTCTGTGGATGACCTGAAATATTTATACGTTATATTTGCATTTATCCTTTCTGCCTAGTGTTTTTGAATGTTTTATGTTAATCATTTTGGGTTAAATCATAAGAAAAGCTTAGTACCTCTAGCTTTTGTTGAAAACAATGTGAGTTGCAGGTACCCTAACCACCCAAGGTTTTGCCCATTTAATGTGATTTAGATTTAAAGTTTGTAGTTGGCTCACTGCTTACCTGTGGTAAAACTGTTAAATGTCATGAAAATAAAATACACAGCAACAAAATTTATTTTCAACATTCATGAATTACACTACCCAACATACTCATGAAAATAAGAATCACATGACCATCCTAAAGGTTCCCTGTGTCCAGTCATTTTGTTTATAGACATACAAAAATGGTTTATACTCTTAACAATGTGCATATACATGATAGGTTCTCCTCTAATCCTGTACATCTATATCTTATTGACCATCTTATGATCCAGGTCGTTAAACAGCTGTTCTCAGTGGTCACAAGAAAATGAGCTGAAAGCCACAAGAAAAGGGGCCTGAATTGCTCTAGCAAACTGGAGTAGCTGTTTATTATATGCATAATAGTTTTGGGGTTTTTCAAAACTGTAAAAGGAGCAGCAGCAATTCTATTATATATATCTGCCAGCAATAAACATAGGAAGCACTTGCTTTGGAAGGGGAGGAGAAGAGCAATTGATACAATTCAAACTGGAACAGGTGCAGAGAAGGGTTAATAGAATGGAATGGAATGGAAAACTTACCTTAGGAGAGGGGACTCAGAGCTTGGCTTGTTTAGCCTAACCAAAAGAAAGCTGAGAGGAGATATGATTGCTCTCTATTAATACATCAGAGGGATAAATACCAGGGAGGGAGAGGAATTATTTAAGTTAATCGCCAATAAGGACACAATAACAAATGGATATAAACTGGCCATCAACAAGTTTAGGCTTAAAATTAGACAAAGTGTTTAACCATTAGAGGAGTGAAGTTCTGGAACAGTCTTCCATGGGGAGCAGTGGAGGCTAAAAGCCTAACTGGCTTCAAGACTGAGCTTGATAAGTTTATGGAGGGGATAGTACGATAAGACTGCCTACGTGCCATTGTAGGCAATCTGCAACTGCTAGTAGCAAAGATCCTCCAATGGCCGGTGATGGGACACTAGATGGGGAGGACTCTGAGTTACTACAGAGAATTCTTCCCTGAGTGTCTAGCTGGTTCGTCTTGCCAAAATGCTCAAGGTCCAACTGAACACCATATTTGGGGTCGGGAAGGAATTCTTCCCTGGTTCAGATTGGCAGAGAGCCCTGTATTTTTATTTTTTTATTTTTTTTCCCCTCCTTTCCTTTCCTCTGCAGCATGGGGCGCGGGTCACTTGCAAGTTTAAACTAATGTAAATGGTGGATTCTCTGCAACTTGAAGTAGTTTTAAATCATGATTTGAGGACTTTGGTAACTCAGCCAGAGGTTAGAGGTCTATTATAGGCATGGTTGGTTAAGATTCTCTGGCCTTCAATATGCAGGCTAGATGATCATGATGGTTCCTTCTGGCCCAAGACTCAAGTTTGAGTTTATAATTCTCATATCTGATATAGACAGTGAGAAAAGCAGTTCTAGCTTCAGTGGTTGCAAGCGTAGGGTCAAATACTATACTCTTAGGCAGGGGCGGCTCTAGGGTTTTTGCCGCCCCAAGCACGGTAGTTAGGCGGCCTTCGGCGGCACGCCTGCGGGCAGTTCATGGTCATGAGGATTCGGCAGCGTTTCTGCGGATGATCTGCCAGTCCCGCGCCTTCGGTGTACCCGCCGCCAAATTACCGCCGAAGCCGCAGAACTGGCGGACCTCCCGCAGGCATGCCGCTGAAGGCAGCCTGACTGCTGCCCTCACAGTGACTGGCAGGCTGCCCCCTGCGGCTTGCCATCTCAGGCACGTACTTGCTGCGCTGGTGCCTAGAGCCGCCCCTGCTCTTAGGTATCAGCAGCTTAACGTGGCAACAGATTTAAGTAGTTTTATTGCTGCTATATATTGCCCTCTAATACACATTAATGTACACTTGTCTAAAATGTATCTAATATGTTGTGTGTCTTGCTTCCCATGCACATTAAGGAAAAAAACTGCAGGTAACTCATATCTTGATATTCATAGTGATATTGAAAATGTCAGAAGTTGCTAAACAGTTTTTCAATGCATAGCAAAAAAAAAAAAAAGTTAAAAGTAAAATAAAACTCAAACCTATATTCATTTTGAAGGCCCTTCAAGGTAACTCCTCATTCCACCTCCTATTTCTTATATGGTATCAAGAAGTCAACCCTGCTATGGCAGCGATGCCAGTCTTGATTGCCCATTTGTCAAATTTTCCAACAAGCATCTTTGCACTCTCTGATGAGCCACTAATATATGGAAGAAGATCCCTGGAAAAAGCCAGTACAGTATCTTTCTTCATATTTTACAGTACAATTCACCATTGGTCTGATTTCTACTAAGCACCAAACAGTTGTTAGGCAGCTATTGTGGGCAATAGCTTATTGCACTATTCATAAATGTGTCATTGTTACCCTGTTCTCCCAACTGTGATTCTGACTGTATCCAGCCATTGTCTCATCTTAAGCTTAGATCATAATTTCTCTGGGGCAGGGATCATCTCTTTCTATGGAGATGCTACCATAATACTATGAAATAATTTAAGAAATAATACAATAAATGATTGTGAAAGGCATTGGGATTTTTTGTATCAAAGGCATGTTCTACTTGTTAGTTTCAACTGGCTACATTCAAATTCTTTCTTCATGGATTGCTGATATCAGTGAAATACATTAATTACAGTGATTACTGGGATGTAAATGCCTAGGCAGAAGATGAAAGTCTACATCCAGTCCTGCACCAGGACTGGATGTAGACTTTCTCATTGAAAGTCTACATGGATAAATGGAGGCTTTCTCATTGACTAACAGCTTCAAGATATGGTCCTTCACTTGCAGATTTGAGAGGTGCAATGCCGCCTGGAGTATTATGGGGGATATAGGTTTGTGGCTCAGTGGGTATTTACTAATACGCCTCTTTAACAAATCACATTAAATCATATGCATATAAGAAATATCTTGCAGTATAAAACTGGAGAACTGCAAAGACCGTAATAGTCCATTGAAGAAAGAGAGACTGCTTGTCTATATAGTAAATCACCTACATAAGTCTTTAATTTAGGCCTTGATATTGTAAACTTTATTCAATAATTTAATTAAGCTCCAATTTTTTTCTGGACATTTTTGTTGCCATATTGTAACAAAAAATGTTAAGTGATTGATTTCTGATTTAACTGATCCAAAAATAATATATAAAGGAAGTCAAGTTAGAAAAAAATACAGCTAATCCATATCAATATGTCACGGTCAGAGAGTGGGAGTTATTTTATTGGACAAGCTAAATCAGACAGATATGTGACAACATAGCTCTTTTCCTGATTAGTAAACTCATATATGGGAGTTTTTTAATGAGTACTGCAAGACCAAATTGCACAGCAGTATAAGATCCATGTATACAATGTGTGTTCAAAATCTGATGGTTGGCAATGTAATGCCCTTTTTTCATTTTCATTTGTTATGAATGACTGCATAACTCAAGGGGGATGTAGCCTAGTATTGAACATGGCTTTCTTTGCTTTGAGTGAAATATGCTGATGTTGACCTCAATCTGAAGCTAACATTCATTTACTTATGAGGAACTGGCTGCATATTAGACTGAAAATAGAATGCTCAGAACCTTTGCTTATACCTCATAACATTTATAGCTATAAAAGAAATAAACTGCAATCTAGAAAGCTAACAATTGAGATGTAAGAGTTCATTCTGTTCCACAATCATTTGACCAACTTCACTTATAATTAATCAGAGAAACAATCTAATCACACTTAGGTTATAACTATCTCAATTAATTGGTGTCATTTTTTTGCTGATCAAAAGATGACAGGCTGATTCTATTGTTTGGACTTCTCTGCATTCTAGTTGTTTTGAACTTTCTATCTCAAGAACAGCATGACTCTGCAGTGAAAGCTGTCATGCCGGAATCCCTTTGCCACTCTTTACTTATTTATATCAGCAGGCAGATTTCTATAATGAGATTTACTAACTCTCCAAAGGATATAACCTTCAAATGCTGGAGCTCTTTAGCACAATCTAATCAATATTACCTCATTTATCATCCCCTTGTGAGGCTCCAATTGTAGAAGGGACAAAAATGCATTTGTAACATTTAAAGAAAAAAGTTCTGGGCAGGAAAATCAATACAAAAACTTGGTCATTTGTACTATATTAAAGAAAGATGCTACATATGCCCCCCTGAACCTGTTTGACAGGTAATGTGCTTTATGTCCAAAATGTGACCACTTTCCCAGTAATATATACATGTATAGTTCTTTTGGCTGTTGCCTTTTCTACAGATTATATGACAGTTTTGGGTCACCAGGTAGATAAAAACCAAGGAAGAATGTATATTGTTCCCCTCCATAAATAGACATATCTTGCGTACGGGGGCAATTTGCTACATTTTTTTTCTGTATTATAAAAATATATGTAGCTATTTCTATAGAGTATATTGTTGATGTACTGTAAACATTCAGAAATCCCTACTGCTTAAGGATGTTTCAGGGCTGAAAGTATTATCATCCCCATTTAACTGCTAGGGAAACTGAGGTAGGAAGAAGTTAATTGAGTTGCTCAGAATCACAAAGGAAGACTATAGCAGAGCTGAAAATATGAATTAAGTCTCTTGGCACCAGTCTTTGCCTTTACTATATGACTGTCCTTCTCCATAGAATATAAGATGGCTGTGTGTATCTGATTATGGTTGGGGGGAAAGGTGCACTCCAGTTCAGTTGTTTGCTTTTGATGGGCTTCCCTACTTGTTGAGATTATTTTTCAGGTGATAGTAGTGTCAGCTGAATTACCGTTTTTCTTTTTCTCACCCTGACTAAGCTTCAAAATAGATCTTTCAGAAACAGACTCAACCTGTTTTCTTCTATGATTAACTAAAGTTGAACTAGGGAAACTTTTGGGAAAGGGGGAGCCTATACAGAAAGGATGAGCTCCACCTAAAGCAAAATGGAACCAGATTGCTTGCACTTAAAATGTTCAAAAGCTCGTAAAGCAGTTATTAAACTAAGGGGTGGGGGAAAGCCAACAGGTGCGGAGGAGCATTTGGTTTGGACAGAGACAGGATCTATTAATGGAGATTCTCTATGTCCTAGTAAGGAGGAGAAGATGGAAGGTGATAAAATACAGATAGGATCTGATGAGAAACAGATGAAAAAAAGTCCCATTCAATTACATCATGTAACGGCAGACAGTTAAAAAGTGGCAAGTTTTTAAAGTGCTTCTATACAAATGTTAGAAGTCTAAATAATAAGATGGGTGAACTAGAGTGCCTCATATTAAATGAGCATATTGATATAATAGGCATCACAGAAACTTGGTGGAATGAGGATAATCAATGGGACATCGTAATACCAGGGTTCAAAATATATCGGAAAGACAGAACAGGTTGTGCTGGTAGAGGAGTGGCACTATATGTGAAAGAAAGTGTAGGATCAAATGAAGTAAAAATCTTAAATGAACCAAACTGTACCATAGAATTTCTATGGATAGTAATTCCATGCTCTAATTATAAGAATATAGCAGTAGGGATATATTACCGACCACCTGACCAGGATGATGATAGTGACTGCAAAATGCTCAGGGAGATTAGAGAGGTTATTAAAATAAAAAACTCAATAATAATAATGGGAGATTTCAACTATCCCCATATTGATTGGGTACATGTCACCTCTGGAAGGGAAGCAGAGATAAAGTTTCTTGACACCTTAAATGACTGCTTCTTGAAGCAGCTAGTCCTGGAACCCACAACAGGAGAGGCAATTCTTGATTTAGTCCTAAATTGAGGACAGGATCTGGTCCAAGAGGTGAGTATAGCTGGACCGCTTGGTAATAGTGACCATAATATAATTAAATTTAACATCCCTGTGGCAGGGAAAACACCACAGCTGCTCAACACTGTAGCATTTAATTTCAGAAAGGGGAACTACACAAAAATTAGGTTAGTTAAACAGAAATTAAAAGGTACAGTGCCAAAAGTGAAATCCCTGCAAGCTGCATGGAAACTTTTTAAAGACATCTTAATAGAGGCTCAACTTAAATGTATACCCCAAATTAAGAAACATAGTAAGAGAACCAAAAAAAGAGCCACCATGACTAAACAACAAAGTAAAAGAAGCAGTGAGAGGCAAAAAGGCATCCTTTAAAAAGTGGAAGTTAAATCCTAGTGAGGAAAATAGAAAGGAGCATAAACTCTGGCAAATGAAGTATAAAAATATAATTAGGAAGGCCAAAAAAGAAATTGAAGAACAGCTAGCCAAAGACTCAAAAAGTAATAGCAAAAAAATTTAAGTACATCAGAAGCAGAAAGCCTGCTAAACAACCAGTGGGGCCACTGGATGATCGAGATGTTAATGGAGCACTCAAGGACGATAAGGCCATTGTGGAGAAACTAAATGAATTCTTTGCATTGGTCTTCACGGCTGAGGATATGAGGGAGATTGCCAAACCTGAGCCATTCTTTTTAGGTGACAAATCTGAGGAACTGTCCTGGATTGAGGTGTCATTAGAGGAGGTTTTAGAGCAAATTGATAAACTAAACAGTAATAAGTCACCATGGTCAGATGGTATTCACCCAAGAGTTCTGCAATTTCACATTTGAGTTCCTTCAGAACTACTAACTGTAGTCTGTAACCTATCATTTAAATCAGCTTCTGTACCAGATGACTGGAGGTTAGCTAATGTGACACCAATTTTTAAAAGAGCTCCAGAGGGGATCCCGGCAATTACCGTCTGGTAAGCCTAACTTTAGTACTGGACAAACTGGTTGAAACTATAGTAAGAACAAAATTGTGAGACACATAGATGAACATAATTTGTTGGGGAAGAGTCAACATGGTTTTTGTAAATGGTGAGGCATGATTTCCCATCTACTAGAATTCTTTGAGGGCATTAGCAAGCATCTGGACAAAGAAGATCCAGTGGATATAGTGTACTTAGATATTCAGAAGGCCTTTGATAAGGTCCCTCACCAAAAGCTCTTAAGCAAAGTAAGCTGTCATGGGCTAAGAGGGAAGGTCCTTTCATGGACTGGTAAAAGATAGGAAACAAAGGGTAGGAATAAATGATCATTTTTCAGAATGGAGAGAGGTAAATAGTGGTGTCCTCCAGGGGTCTGTACTGGGACCAGTCCTATTCAACATATTCATAAATGATCTGGAAAAAGGGGTGAAGAGTGAGGTGGCAAAAATTTCAGATGATACAAAACTACTCAAGATAGTTAGGACCCAGGCAGACTGCAAAGAGCTACAGAAGGATCTCTCAAAACTGGGTAACAAAATGGCAGATGAAATTCCGTGTTGATAAATGCAAAGTAATGCACATTGGAAAACATAATCCCAACTATACATATAAAATGATGGCGTTTAAATTAGCTGTTATCACTCAAGAAAGAGTTTTGGAGTCACTGTGGATAGTTCTCTGAAAACGTCCACTCAACGTGCAGTGGCAGTCAAAAAAGTGAACAGAATGTTGGGAAACATTAAGAAAGAGATAGATAATAAGAATGAAAATATCATATTGTCTCTATATAAATCCATGGCATGCCCACATCTTGAATACTGCATGCAGATGTGGTTGCCCCATCTCAAAAAATATATATCGGAATTGGAAAAGGGCAACAAAAATTATTAGGGGTATGGAACATCTTCCCTATGAGGAGAGATTAATAAGCTTGGGACTTTTCAGCTTGCAAAAGAGATGACTAAGGGGGGATATGATTGAGGTCTATAAAATCATGACTAGTGTAGAGAAAATAGATAAGGAAGTGCTATTTACTCCTTCTTATAACACAAGAACTAGGGGTCACCAAATGAAATTAATAGGCAGCAGGTTTAAAACAAGCACAATGAAGTATTTCTTCACACAACACACACTCCACCTGTGGAATGCTTTGCCAGAGGATGTTGTGAAGTCCAAGACTATAACAAGGTTAAAAAAAGAACTAGATAAATTCATGCAGTATAGGTCCTTCAATGGCTATTAGCCAGGATGGGCAGGGATGGTGTCCCTAGCCTCTGTTTGCCAGAAGCTGGGAATGAGCGACAGGGAATGGATCAGTTGATGTTTACCTGTTCTGTTCATTCCCTCTGGGGCACCTGGCAATTGGCCACTGTCGGAAGACAGTATGCTGGGCAAGATGGACCTTTGGTCTGACCCAGGATGGCTGCTCTTATGTTCTTTGGCAGTGAAAGACCATGCTCCTCCTGTGTTAGGATGCTGGGGTCACACTAACAGTGTGTGCTTAGTGAGTTCCACAATGTCAGTCTCCTAAGCTAGAGTGCTGTATTCTAATAATAATTAGTGATGATGGTAAGTAGTACTTCACACTTATGCAGTGTCTTCTGCAAAACACTTTAGAAACATTAATGAATCAGGTTGTGCAACTTTCCTATGAAGACAGTAAGCATTGTCATTCACAGTCTACAGCAAGAGAAACTGAGGCACAGAGAGTTTAATAAAAATGCATATTGAATAAAAGACTTTCTTTGTGTGGTCAATACTTCCTTCAAACTTATCAGGGGTAATAGATGCTTCGGGATACAATATATCTGAAGATTAGGCAAAGAATGCTATTCAGCATTATGGTTTTTCTTAGTAACGTTTGATATGATTTGTTCTTCCCATTCAGAAAGTAAATAAACAAATCTTCTAATTTAACGCTATTGAAGAATTCAGAGTATGCTCCTAAAATAAAAATACACATTCCTCATCTGCAGAATACTGAAAATGGGAATCTTTTCCTGCTGTCCTATTCAGTGACTTACATGTAAAGGAAAGATCTTTCTAGATCTGGAGAAATACAGCCACCCTGAATATTCATAAATATTGTCTTGCATGTTTAATAAATTTGCTTTGGCTATGCTCTTGCTCTGCCTGCATTTTATTTTAACGTTAGCTTGATGGAGTTTATGGGCACACAAGTTTGTGAAGACTTAACTTCATAGATGCATCCACAAAGATGCACAGGTAACTGAAATTTAGATTCAGACACAAATATTTGCACCACATGTGGTTGTGTACATTGTGAAATAAAAAACAAAAACAAGTAACAGTGTAACTGCCGGTTGCCGTGAGGGTGGCAGTCAGGCTGCCTTAGGCGGCAAGCCTGTGGGAGGTCCACTGGTCCCGTGGTTTTGGCGGTAATTCAGCGGCGGGTACGCCGAAGTCGCGGGACTGGTGGACCTCCCGCAGGCGCGCCGCCAAAAGCCGCCTGACTGCCGTGCTTGGGGCAGCAAAATACATAGAGCCACCCCTGGTCACAACTAACCAAGGCCCTGATCATGCAAGGATACTTACTTGGAGTCAGTGGTGCTGGAACAATTTGTATAGTGGGGGGTGCTGAGAACCATTGAACCAAACTGTAAACCTGGTATATGATGGAAACCACTTCAAGCCAACCCTCACACCCCTAGTTCCAGCACCTTTGCTTGGAGTTATGATGAAGTAAGAGTATTGACTATATTTTTGAAGAATTGGACACATTTGTTACACATACACACTCAGCTACGCTTGTATTTAATACTTATTGTATATGTGTGTTTGTGTGTATATACTTTATATTTTAGTTTGTAAGTGTTCTAGATGGATTAGAGAAGAAATGGACATAGTTTCTGCTAAAAGAGCTTACTGTCTAATTTTATATGGTATGTCTTTCTCTAATTTGTTTACACTTCCTGATGCCTCATAGAACATTTTCGAGTGTTCAGCATTACGGCTATTGTTCTGACACCCTTCATAAGCCCTTGAATATTTCATGTTACTTAAAACTGAACAGAAGTGGAATGATATGCAACAATCCATATTTTGTGTGCAGATTTATAGAAATACTGCTGTGCTTCAGTAGGCACTCATGGTCAGTACAACTCTGGCAATCTTGTTTTATGGGTGTTACCTATTGATTTTTATACAATTTTTATCCTGCTGTTCCATTAAATAATGAATAGTTGTTATGAACTGCCAGTATTGTCATTACTTGTATCACCATGTTCTGTTAATTTTATACAACTGTTTACCCTGCTGTTCATTTTAAAAATAAGTAATTACTCAAGCATCTGATACATCATATGGTGCATATGCTGATAAACAGGATACCCATTTTAAAGATACAGATCAAAATGACATTACATCTAAGCTATTAAACTTTTCAGTGTGCTTTTAAGTGATACTGTGTGGTACTAAATCCTCCACCCCGATTATACAGGATTTAACGACTTTTTAAAACAAATTACTTTCTTCTAAATTAAATATTTGTCTTTGCATTGAGTTTCTTTTCCCTTAACAGAAACTTTAATATAGTATGTTTTAAACAAACACCATACTTTGACCTGCATTTGCAGAATCAGGCCCTAACTAGCAAGCACAGTATTATTGCTGTGAGTAGTCCCATTGACGTTCATGAGGCAAGAAACAGTTATGTATATTTATCATACTGATGATACTGTATCCTGCATGTAGAACTCCTCCAAAGATTCCATGTATCCTTTGAAGTTGGTATATTCCTTCAGGTTACATCCTATACTATTTATAAGGGACCCATGAGCATCAATTGAATCCTGCTGTACAGGCATTATTCGATCCATTGTCATTCAGTTCCACATGCTCCTACAGTGCCACTTGGTCATCAAAGCCATAATCCAGTTTTAATCATATCAAAAAGCTGCGAAGAGATCTAGCATGACCAAAATTGCAAACTGATTCTAGTCTAAAACTATCAAGAGATCATTCATCTGACAAGCATGGTTGCAATCCAGAGGGAGGATAGGAACCTACCTAGGATGTCATTTGTGTCTAGGTGCAAGTGAAAATGAATATCCATCATCCTTTTAATCATCTTTCTCAAAAATAAGAGTTGGCTGTAAGCACTCCAGTATCAATAGGTGGTTCATTGAGAAGCGGCAGACCTCTACAAGTTTAAGGACACTCCATCCCTCTCCTAATGCTAAATGGCTCATTGATGATGATACCACAGTCACAGTTTGATTTAAGCAAACAAGATGGATTAGGGTTGGAGACGAGTGGAGAAGTCTCTGAAAGCCCTTGGACATTCTTTTTGAAAAACCAAGCTAAACCCAACAATACGGACTCTTGACAAGGTTTTTATATACATCCATCCTTGAGGTATCTGAGCACTTAAGATCCGTGGGATTTATATCTCTTGAAGTCACAAGCCTGGAGTCTTTGCGAAGAATGCAAGAAATTTATCACAGCAGTCAGTTGAAAAAACATTCAATGTGATGAAGCAGTCTAAGTTAATTAGATTCTACACAACCCAAAAGAGTTTGTTACTGCCTGTCAAACTAAGTAAAGTAATAGTTTAAAAGAGCACTGACCCTTCCTGTCTTCTGTTACAATAACAAGACCAAGATTAGCAATTATACAGCTAATAAGAACTAACTTTGTAGCAGTTGGAACCATCTGTGAATCCCTAGTTGCCCTTAAAAACAGTCATTCAGATGTCAAAAGAAAGGAAAGAGCAGGTAATCTTGGGCTCAGAGTCAGGCAAACAATGTCAAAACTGCTGAATTAGATGGTAAAGCTTCTTTTTACTGCCCGATGTTCTTTTTATATAATCTCATACAGTTTTTCTGATTTGTTTCCTTGCACTACAGTCTGATTGCAGTGCAGAATGCTGATTGGGGGAAATAAATAGTACAATCCAGGACAACTATTTTCAAGTGATATGTTCAGGTTATACACCCCAAAATATGAATTGGGTGTGCATATGTTGTCAGGGTTCTTCGTTAGTTACTAATGTTTGCTGTTTTCATGGGTACCCCATCTGTCTCATTCTAGTAAACAAAGTGCTAGCAAGTGTGTTGAGGGGGGAAATTATTGTTGAAGTGAATAAATATAATCAGAGCAAAGAGTTAGGCTGAAAATGTTCAGACTATTCAAGTGAGCACTGAACAGTGGAAGAATTAGAACATTTTGTATATACATTTTGAAAATTAACTATAGACAATGCACCGTTACAGAAGTCATGACCTAATCATAAAAATAAAATAAATATAAAACAAAGCAACCAATCTCCTATTGCAGCTAATGACACCAAAGAATGAGATAAATATATAATAGTTCTATTAATTATTAAAATCCTAGAGACAGTAAACAA
Source organism: Terrapene triunguis (assembly GCF_002925995.2). Lineage (NCBI taxonomy): Eukaryota > Metazoa > Chordata > Testudines > Emydidae > Terrapene > Terrapene triunguis. Next base: position 49,997,829 of record NW_020664393.1, read on the forward strand.
TTATTTAGTCCTAAATTGTACAAAATGGTTTTAATTATTGTCCAAATACTTCCTTAACTCTAGCGTGTGTGTGTGTGTGTGTGTATTTTGCTTAGTCAAGTTATTTTATCAAATAAATCAGTACCTTTCTTGTCCTAGAGTGTAGGGATTTAGAGCTTGAAAATCTTTTTAATTTAGAGATCTTATTCAAAACATTCTCTAATGTTCCTTCATTTCCCTTTTTAAATAAAAAAGCAGTATTTCCATGTGATTGACTTGTCTGGTTACACCATCTACTATTTATAATTAACTTTTCCCTCGGTGAACAGTGCCATTATCCCACAGAACCTCTGCCTACCAACACCGCCTCTGAGCACCATCTAACTATATATCATTGTACGTGGCTTACAGTAAATATCCAAATGTGAACCTATCTTTCAATGAACCTGCAAAAAAAAATCCTTAAATGTCACAACAATTGCAGTAATATGTAACATTTTAACTAATGTATTTGAAGTTTTATCCTGTATAATGTTAAACTATCAACTAAAATAAGACTGCCATCAACTTGTGTGATGGTTACAGATCAAATATCTTGTGAAATTCAATTCATGTTCTTATGCTGAGTGTAAGATCTTTCAAAAATGAGCTTTAAAGCTAGCCCATACTCCATCAAATTAAAATTAACTGGAATATAGCAGATGGCCCTAATCATTCTAAACTAAAGAACTTTCCAACATATCTGTCATGGTTACAGGGTGAACTGTGCTTTAGACCATTTTTAGTCCTGCTGAAGTGCCATGTTAACCCAATAGGCCCAAATGTTTGTCATCTGCAAACACTCTTCCTCTGGGAAACTGAGACACAAAACCAGCTTCTTCAAAACCAAGTTCTATTTATTTGCCTAAAGGTACAGAGCAAATGGGTAAAAATAATAAAGGCTTATACACATTTTCCCTCATCAAAACCTTAATCTTTCCTTGCAAATTTTCATAAGTTTGACTCAACCCAGTTTACCTCTATCCCTGGGTAGGGAGAGATGGGTTGTTTACTGCAGTTCCTGGGTGGGTTTCCTTTATCAGAGTCCTCTCCAGTCACTGCTGACAACCCACTCAAACACCTCCTTCCTGCCTACTCTAGCATCTTTAAAGTTTTAGTATCCTCTTTGGTCCTAGGTTTAGACTCTGCATGTCTAGGTAGAGCCAGACTGTCAGTATTCCCCAATTAAAAGCTCTCTCTTTGTTTCCCACAAGGACTCTGGGCATTCTCCAAAATGGAACCTTCTCTTTGCCATTGTTTAGTTTTCCATTGGTTCCTCCCTTTTACAGCCTTATTTGATTAAACTCTATATAGCTAGGCAGGATAATATCTTGTGCACCTCAGCTTACCGGTGTGATGTGACATTAAAAAAATACACAACACCCTCTTCTCCACAATATTCTTTAACTATGAAATAAGGTAGTATTGTTGTAGTATATTTATAAGCTATTGTGACTGCAGTGTACAGAGTTTAATATGCTACATGCAAAAACTCTAAAACCATTGCACATCAGTGCAATATCAAGATTGCAAATTTAAGGAATCAAAACAGGGCAATGTGAAGGGTACAGTTGAATGCACAACCTTCACTCTGCTCCCCTAATGGGATATACATTAGGCTAAACTCCTTAATACTATGATTACATACTTTCTTAAATAATACAATATAAAATGCATTTTTACAATCTTAGTTGCACATATGCATATAAAATAACCTCTGAAACAGTACCTTTGTAATGCGTACCTCTAGAGGTGTGTACAGTCCGGGTTGTATTTAGTTTGAATTTTAAGCATATAATGAGTTCTTCTTTTGTGTTTGTTCAGTGCTTAAATTTGCAATTGTATGTTTTAACATAGTGCTTTTAATTTAATTATTAAAAAATAATTTGGCAGTTCATTATTTTGTAAACCTCATTTTCATTTTGAAATTTCATCAGAGAGCATCTATTCTGTTTCATTTTCTACTTACGTTATTTTTTTTTCTCAGAAGGATACGATTATTTGGAGCTGAAAGTTTTCAAGTCACAGAAACTTCAGTAGGGGAGCTCTTTTATTTCAGATCCTCCAAAATGACAAAAAATGAAGCCTAGCACATCTATTGTATGTTTTTGCAAGCTCATATTAAAGGTAGCAGGAGCCTTTTCTGCTCTCAAACAGAATATGAGTCAAGATATCTAACATGGAAGGTAAACTACAAGTTCAGGCATGTTGTGCATAAGCAATATTTTGGGGGCTATTATTATATTAAGTTTATTTATCATTGTATGAAACTCTGGGGATAGGGTTACCACAACTTCTCTAGAAATCAAAAGCGTGTGAGGTCCTTAATGCAAAATGACCTAGAGAGAAGGACCACCACCTGGGGAGGCTTGCATATACTAGTTCAAATTGGATTGTCCAGAGACCATCAAAGAAAGAAATAACTTCTGGATAGAAAACTCAGTTAACACTGACTCAGGGCTTTTTCCGATCCAGCAAATGGACAGGATCTCCTGTCATAGAATCATAGAATATTAGGGTTGGAAGAGACCTCAGGAGGTCATGTAGTCCAATCCCCTGCTCAAAGCAGGACCAACACGAACTAAATCATCCCAGCCAGGGCTTTGTCAAGCCGAGCCTTAAAAACCTCTAAGGATGGAGATTCCATCACCTCCCTAGGTAACCCATTCCAGTGCTTCACTACCCTCCTAGTGAAATAGTGTTTCCTAATATCCAACCTAGACTTCCCCCAGTGCAACTTGAGACCACTGCTTCTTGTTCTGTCATCAGTCATCACTGAGAACAGCCTAGCTCCATCCTCTTTGGAACCCCCCTTCTGGTAGTTGAAGGCTGCTATCAAATCCCCCCTCACTCTTCTCTTCTGCAGACTAAATAACCCCAGTTCCCTCAGCCTCTCTCAGTAAGTCATGTGCTCCAGCCCCCTAATCATTTTCATTGTCCTCACTGGACTCTCTCCAATTTGTCCACATCCCTTCTGTAGTGGGGGGACCAAAACTGAACACAGTACTCCAGGTGTGGCCTCACCAGTGCCAAATAGAGGGGAATAATCACTTCCATCAATCTGCTGGCAATGCTTCTACTAATACAGCCCGATATGCCATTGGTCTTCTTGGCAACAAGGGCACACTGCTGACTCATATCTAGCTTCTTGTCCACTGTAATCCCCAAGTCCTTTTCTGCAGAACTGCTGCTTAGCCAGTCATTCCCCCAGCCTATAGCAGTGCATGGGATTCTTCCATCCTAAGTGCAGGACTCTGCACTTGTCCTTGTTGAACCTCATCAGATTTCTTTTGTCCCAATCCTCCAATTTGTCTAGGTCACTATGGACCCTATCCTTACCTCTCCCCCCAGCTAAGTGTCACCTGCGAACTTACTGAGGGTGCAATTCATCCCATCATCCAGATCATTAATAAAGTTGTTGAACAAAACTGGCCCCGGAATCAACCCCAGGGGCACTCCGCTTGATACCTACTGCCAACTAGACATCAAGCTGTTGCTCATTACCTATTGAGCCCGTCAATCTAGCCAGCTTTCTATCCACCTTATAGTCCATTCATCCAATCCATACTTATTTAACTTGCTGGCAAGAATACTATGGGAGACTGTATCGAAAGCTTTGCTAAAGTCAAGATATATCACATCCACCACTTTCCCCATATCCACAGATCCAGTTATCTCATTATAGAAGACAATCAGGTTGGTCAGGCATGACTTGCCCTTGGTGAATCCATGTTGACTGTTCCTGATCACCTTCCTCTCCTCCAAGTGCTTCAAAATGGATTCCTTGAGGACCTGCTACATGATTTTGCCAGGGACAGAAGTGAAGATGACCTTTCTGTAGTTCCCTGGTTTCTCTTTCTTCATTTTTTAAATATGGGCACTATATATGCCTTTTTCCAATCATCCGGGACCTCCCCCGATCACCAAAAATTTTCAAAGATAATGGCCAATAGCTCTGCAATCACATCAGCCAACTCCCCCAGCACCCTTGGATGTATTAGACCTGGACCTATGGACTTGTGCATGTCCAGCTTTTCTAAATAGTCCTTAACCTGTTCTTTTACCACTGAGGGCTGCTCACCTCCTCCCCATACTGTGTTGCCCAGTGCAGCAGTCTGGGAGCTACCCTTATCTGTGAAGACTGAGGGAAAAAAAGCCTTTTCCACATCATCTGTCACTAGGTTGCCTCCCCCATTCAGTAAGGGTCCCACATTTTTCCTGACCTTCTTCTTGTTGCGAACATACCTGTAGAAACCCTTCTTGTTACCTTTCACATCCCTTGCTAGCTGCAACTCCAATTGTGCCTTGGCCTTCCTGATTATACCCCTCCATGCTATAATAATATTTTTATACTCCTCCCTAGTCATCTGTCCAAGTTTCCACTTCTTGTAAGCTTCCTTTTTGAGTTTAACCTCACCAAAGATTTCACTGTTAAGCCAAGCTGGTCGCCTCACATATTTGCTATTCTTTTTACACATCGGGATGGTTTGTTCCTGCACACCCTCAATAAGGCTTCTTTAAAATACAGCCAGCTCTCCTGGACTCCTTTTCCCCTCATATTAGCCTCCCAGAAGGAGTCTAAGCCTGCTTTTCTGAAGTCCAGGGTCCGTATTTTGCTACTCTCCTTTCTTCCTTTTGTCAGGATCCTGAACTCAACCATTTCATGGTCACTGCTGCCTAGATTCCACCCACTTCTACTTCCCCTACCAATTCTTCCCTGTTTGTAAGCAGCAGGTCAAGAGAAGCATGGCCCCTAGTTGGCTCCTCCAGCACTTGTACCAGGAAGTTGACCCCGACACTTTCCAAAAACTTCCTGTATTGTCAGTGCATTGCTGTATTGCTCTCCCAGCAGATGTCAGGGTGATTGAAGCCCCCCATTAGAACCAGGGCCTGTGATCTGGTAACTTCAGTTAGTTGTCTGAAGAAAGCCTTGTCTACCTCATCCTTCTGATCCGGTGGTCTATAGCACACAACCACCATGACTTCATCCTTGTTGCTCTCGCCTCTAAACTTAACCCGAAGACTCTCAACAGGCTTTTCTCCAGTTTCATACTGGAGCTCGGAGCAATTATACCACTCTCTTACATACAATGCAACTCCTCCACCTTTTCTCCTATACCTGTCCTTCCTGAACAGTTTATACCCATCCATGACAGTGCTCCAATCATGTGAACTGCCCACCAAGTTTCTGTTATTCCAATCATAGTTCCTTGATTGTGTCAGGACTTCCAATTTTTCCTGCTCGTTTCTCAGGCTTCTTGCGTTTGTGAACATGCACCTAAGATAATTCACCGATTGCCCTACTCTCTCAGTATGAATCAGGAGGCTTCCTGTCTTGTACCCTCCTCCCTGTGTTTCCTCCTGGTATCCCACTTCCCCACTTACCTCTGGGCTTAGGTCACCATCCCCTGGCAAACTTAGTTTAAAACCCTCCTCACTAGGTTAGCAAGCCTGTCTGGGAAGATGCTATTCCCTCTCTTCATTAGGTGGATCCCATCTCTTCCTAGCAATCCTTCTTCCCGAAACAACATCCCATGGTTGAAAAATCCAAAGCCCTCTCTCCTACACCACCTGTGCAACCATGCATTCACCTCCATAATTCGACGGTCCTTACCTGGGCCTTTTCCTTCAACAGGGAGGATGGACGAGAACATGACTTGCGCTTCAAACTCCTTTATGCTGCTTCTCCTTTATCCTTTATCCTGTCCAAGGGATCCAACCCTGAGGGAAGGGTTGGAAAGACTTTGGCCTTCTAGGGCCCCATAAGTCTGATGGGTGTCCCCTGGTGAGCTTTTAACAAACTTATAGGAACTCTTTTTGTTTTGTATATGTTTTATCTGGGATGCTTTTACCTTAAGAATAAATGCAGTTTCCATCATGAACGTTGTTTGATAACTGGCATATGGTGCTATGGCCCCTGGAGAGAGATCGAAACCACAGATGCTGGACAAACCATAGTGAGGTGCAGACGGACTGTCCATTGTCTGGAGGGAGAGAAACATGTGTCTTCATTTAAGAGAGGTCACTGATGAAGGCCGGAAACCTTAAGAGGGTCCCTTCGAGGAAGGCCAGGATGGGGGTCATGGTGCAGTTAACCTTGAAACTGTGACAGAAAGGAAAACAGCAAGTTCAAGCATGCTGTCCATGAGCTGCTAAAAAATACACAGATGTCCTGTTATAAAGCATTAGTCCTAATTAAACTTATTCCCTGTCTCTTACCCCTCTAAAAAGCTTTACATTAACATTGTATTCATAATCTCATACAAGGGGATTATAGTGGTGTAATTCTACTATGGTGGAGAAGGCTACTGTCAACCATTAGAAAAGAAGCAGAAACCATCCATGCTGCATATGTCAGATACACACAAATTGATGAGCCATATTGGTGCCAAAATCAGCAAGTCAGTTAGCCTGCCATGTGTTGAGGATGTATTTCACTATTGCTAATAAGCATTCTGCATAATAATAAACGTGATTTTCTTACTCTTTAGTTTTTCTGAAAAGAAGACAAAAAAGACATAAGGAGATGAAGAAAGTTCAGCTAGCGATAAATTAATCGTACTAATTTCACTTGCTTGTTTATATCTCATCCTTTGAGGAAGAGGAACATTGAGAACTGTATGAGGAGGACTTCAGTACTGAGGGTTGAGAAATATTTTTCCCAATCCCTGCTCTTCTTCCCCAGACATTTTTTGAGTCTATAGCTAATATGATTATTAAAACAACAATGATTCAACCAGATCAAGATTAATTAAGGAAGTCTACGGTTCGGATGTTTAAATGTAGACATGCCATTTCACTCCTTGCTTGAGGAAACTTTTTCAGATCTAAAGACTGCAAGAGAGACAAAGATAATATCTCGTATTGGACCAACTTCTGTTGGTGAGAGAGACAGCTTACACAAAGCTTTTCTTCAGGTCTTCTGAACAGAAGTTGGTCCAATAAAAGATATTACCTCAGTCACCTTGTCTTTCTCATATCCTGGGACCAAAACAGCTACAACGCTGCATACACCCGAATAAGGGAAGCTATCACAATAGGTATCTATAAGACAAAATAAAAAGATTATACAATTTGTCTAGCTGTATTTTATTTTGCTTCATGAACTGTTTCTTTGCTTCGGATACTGTATCTTCCCTTGTTAGGGTATAACTTTTTAGACCTGAACATCTCCTCAAGCAAGGAGTGAAATGACATATCCTTACACAACTGTGTGAAAATGATGACAAAAACATTTTACAGCCAATTTTTTTATGATGATTCTTGTCATTCCTTTCAGAATCTTTTTATACAGAAATTCATTTCCATTTTCTTCAATTTTTTCACTTTGAAAACATGCATATTAATTGAAGTGTGGGTGGGGTGAGAACTGGTTTGTATCTGAAAGCAGTTTTAAAGTTTTAAAAAAAACAAACGTTGCTTCTTCAGATATTTCATTAGCAAAAAACAGACCTGTTCTTGTACAGGCTCCCATTTATTAGCTTACATCCAGGACAGGTAAGTGTGTTGAGTTTGGGGGAGGTTTTGTGTTGGGCTGGTTTTTTTATTTAAAATATTTGTAGTCAAATGGAAATTTTACAAGGTGATGATTATATCAAAGGATGACGTTTCCCCTAAAGGCACATGTTGACAGAAGACTCAGGTGTAACTGTGAAGCCCTTGTCCCATGTCTTCAGACCTCTCTTTCTTCTTTATGCCTTGCCAGTCTGGTAAAAGGACCAGAAAGATAGTCCCAGCTCTTACGAACAGGGCCGGCTCAAGGGTTTTGGCTGCCCCAAGCAGCCCAAAAAAAAAAAAAAGCCGCCATCCCAATCTGCTGCGGCAATTCGGCAGGAGGTCCTTTGCTCCAAGCCAGAGTGAGGGACCGTCCGCTGAATTGCCGCCAAATAGCTGGATGTGCCGCCCCTCTCCGGAGTGATCGCCCCAAGCACCTGCTTGGTAAGCTGGTGCCTGGAGCCGGCCCTGCTTATGAAAAATACACTAGAACCATAATTAGATTAACTCCTTTAGTGACTTGTATGGGATCATCACATACTTCACTAGAGTTATTGTCCCTTCTTGGGTTGAGAGACGAAGGGCTTCCTCACAGAAAAAATGCAATGCTACCATTCAGTCATATTTACAAATTGCCATCAGTGTTCTAAACTAGAATGAATTTACAAAAGTTAAAATTGACTCTAGTGCTCTTCCTTTCAGGTATTGTATTGCTCAATGTAATACCTCTTTAAAATCTTAATTATGTTTTATGATGTCAGTAAACAAATTGAGGTAATCCCTGGAGGCTCTCATTATTTCTAAATTGCAGGAAATAAATTAGAACAAGAATAAATTCAGTCTGAAACGAAAACACTGGAAAGACGTAAAAGTGAAGCGGCAGAGATGGGATTAGAACTCTATTGTCTGGGTACACCACAAGAAGGACAGGAGACTTGTTATGGGTTTTAATCAGGCAGCAACTTTATTTTATAGATGTCTGGGACTACTCAGCAGATAAAGTGTACAGTGCAGGCAAATCCATGCTTATCCAAATCAATTCTCCGGGGCTTCCACCAGCCCCCGTTTGTTTCCATCCAGGTCCCCCAGCCGACCCATCCACCAGCCTCACAAGAGGCTTAAGGAGGGCTTTGAGAAGGGGGGGAGCGGAGTCCCCGAACCCCCTCCCTCATTCTGTTTCTTTATTCAGTACCTCCTTTTAAGTCCTTTACCAGGTCATTTATCTGGTCACTGGCTGCCCTCCCTATGGAGTACCTGCACTGATCATCCTCCACAAGGAGGTGCCAGCCATTTGCTTGGCTGCCTCCCCCCAGCTCACCCTTCTCTGTGCCCCTGGAGCCATCCTGCTTACACAGCCTGCCTGGGGGTGGAAGTACCTGGGGCAGGGGACGCTAGTTCCCCTTCTTTCCACTATCCCCTTTCTGTGTGATTTCCCTGTGCCTGCCCTTTCCTGTCTCTGGGGCCGGGGGAGGGAGGTAACAGCCCCCCTGTTTTCTCGAGCTTACTCTTCTCTGTGCCCCTGGAACCGTGCTGTTTCCAATGCTGTTTGCTGCTTTTCTGGAGCCATGCTTTCTTGGGGCCATGCTGCTTCCACATAGTCCTGCAGTGAGCCTTAGAGTCCCAGCCTGTTCTTGTTCTGCCCAGCTGTTGCTGGCTTCCTCGCTGCTTTCACATAGAGACTTGCCTCACCCAAGTTTACTGCCTTTATGCACATTCCTGGGGGCAGGGGTGTGAGTCATTGCTGCAAAGTTGACCACCGAGCACCTTTTGCAATAGTTTCTGACTGTCTTCCTCCTCTTCCCCCACCCCCCACCCCACCACAAAGCGGAGCTGTTCTTCTTTGGGGAAACCCACACAAATTCTGCCCCACCTTTAGTTGAGGTGCAGTCAAACATCCACATCACTGCAAAGGACTGGTGAATACATTAGACTGTAGAATAAACTAACAGCTAAGAATATTTCCTTTTTCTAAGATGATGAGAAGTGGGAAAATAGAAAATAGTGGTTTTTAATATAGATTTTTTTTGGAGGTTAAGGAAATATCTTTGCAGTTTGTTTCTACAAGATGTAATAAATTACACTGTACTACAGTAAATCATCAATTGACACTTCAAAAATCTAGCCAGTACTGAAACTATTGAATCTCAATGTGGATAGTAGCGTTCCTGGCAGGTAAACTTATTTGAGCCAGATGGAACTACAGTTTTAATCCAAAAACAGCTTTCCCTGTCTCTAAATAAAATTGCTTAGCTTCATATAGTTAAATATTGTAGGCAAGATCAGTGTGAATTATTCACTGAGACAAGGTTTTCAAAACTCATACTCAACTGGTTCACAAAGCAAAATTGGCACAGTGTTTGCAGGTCCTTTAGCGCTTCTCAGTCATAATAGCTCCTTAAATATGGCACGGACACTTGGCGGTTAATCCCAGCTGTCGTTCAGAACGGCATCTGTCGGTGCCTCCTACACCTAATACTAATTAGGGAAAGGACAGACCTTCCTACCTACATTTGGTGTAATGGGGTACAGATGAGCTTCATCTGGTTCACAGCCTTTAAAAGGGGATCGGGAGGCCTTTTTGGGATCCTGACGATGACAAAAACATTTTCAAACTAGCTATGTTAGGGTTTCTGTAGCATATGTAATGGTAATATCTGTAGCTAGGATAGGGAACTCTGGAAATATGGTTTTGTTTATGTTTAAAGATTGTTTAGCTGCATTAAGGGGAGCCATAATCAAATTTTCTCCTAGGGTTTGTGAGGTTTATTTCAAGAAAACTGAAAATAGGCTCAGAACCTTGGTGAGACTTTTCTTTGTCTCTCTTGGGACCTTTGCTGAGTTTTTGTCTAAGGACATAGATCCTGGCCTGACACAATAATTGTGTAAAGGTCACATTTATAACTACCAGGGGTACATCAAAGCTTTACTCAGAAATGCAGCATTCAAGCTCCAATGTTAAATTCTTTCCCTGCTAAAAAAATGAATGATTGTCTCGGAAAGAAATAACTCATTTAATAAAAAGTAAAGAAAAAAATGAATTGGAAGTAAAATACTACAGATATAGATACAAAAGGGGGAAAAAGTGAAGTGGAAGAAAAGGGGAAGGGTAAAGAAATACAAACCAAGGCAAATATAAATTTATTGTATTAGTTCGTTGAAAATAAATGTATTTACAATTTAATTTTATAACTGTGATGGGTTAACCTACATGGTCCATTCATACTGTGCGTGGTTTTTTTGTTTCTGTATTTTTTGTATCTTGCATCTCTCATATGCAGGAAACTACTTTGGGGAGGACCATACAAATATGTGAGGTTCTGACCTTTCTTTTAAGTTTAGTGTCCCTTGTCAAAAACAAAAAGCTATCTCCATTTTTGGATTAACTGCAAAAATTTTCATCTAAAAGAGCCAATATTTTCTGGAAGAACATATTCACCCATCCCCTTCAATTCATGTCTTTAATCATACCCAGGAAACTGAATGAAAATAATCAGGTGTCTCCAGCTTCCACTGCTCACATAAAGCTATTTTTGGTAGCTCTAGTCAGGGACTGGAAAAGGACATGAGTTTGTGATTTTAAAAAAATCATATGGGGCCACTGGACTAAGCTTCTGTGTTTGGAAAACATAGATATTCGATTTTTTGTACTATATTCATTTCTGACCACCTGTCCAAAATGTGGGGGTGGCAGAGACTTTGATACCTGGAGAAGTACCAAATTTGAGTCAGATATAATAAAATAGTAACCTCTCTACTTATATTCCGAACATTACCGTGTAAACCTTAGATGATTTCTCATCTCTTTACCATTCTTGTAATGTAATCTAACCCACCTTGATTGTTAGATTTCACCGGCAGTAACTTTAGACACATTGGAACAAATTCTTTTTATCTGATTCCTGAGGGCCTATTAACGTCAGTGAGGCTCATAGCATGGAAGTCAGCACATAATTTGGACTATTTTTATTAATGAGTTTCTTCTGCTCAATTCCTCAAAGAAAAGTTACCTTGTTTTATTTTCCTTTGTGCATGTGAATGTGCACTTTCTCTGTCTCCCTGCCTTTTTCTCCTTCTCGGTCTCTCTCATCATACAATAGTTCCGAGGACAAACAGAACCAGATGGTGCTTTATATTGTTAAAGAACTGTAGGGAATAAAGTTAGGGCTTACTTTTCACAGTCTGTTCCAGGGGCCATGGTTATTCCTTTCTGATACATGTCAAGGCTGAGTGTAAAGACTTCAAAGAAATGTACTGCAACAGCTTTTTATTCCTCACTGCAATTCCATTAAATATACATATCTAACCAAAGAAAACCAGACCTAACAGTTTAAACTATTTGAAAAAAAGGTCTTTATTAATAACGTAGCTGACAAATTCAGATTTCCCCCCCTCAAATTTCCGGTGAATTTGTAATGCAATTGTATCTTTGCCTATTTGCAATTTCATTAATAATAATAGTCAGTACTTGGCATGTGTCTGGAATATTTCTAGGCAATATTTAATTCATATTATATTTATGATATTGGATCAACTTTACATGTTATACTTATTGCATGCATATATATAGATAGATATATGCAATATCTTTAAATATGGCAATTCCACAGGATCATTTGTTAGTGTACTGCAATGTGATCTCTTTGCAAATGCCAGCATAGCCAGAAAGTTTAGGTGGCCTTTACTTTTGGTTTGGTTTTAGGTTTGACTTTTGCATTCCCTGTTTTTGTTTGCCTATTGCTTTTGGTTACACCATTTCTCACTTCAATACATTTTTCTGCTTCTCTCTGAATAGGGATTTAATCTTTGTCAGTGTAGTTTTTGGTATTCTAATCCCAATCTCAAATCCATCAGAATTCTGATCTTGATTCCTAGAATCATAGAAGATTAGGGTTGGAAGAAATTTCAGGAGGTCATGTAGTCCAACCCCCTGCTCAAAGCAGGACCAACACCAACTAAATCATCTCAGCCAGGGCTTTGTCAAGCTGGGCCTTAAAAATCTCTAAGGATGGAGATTCTACCACCTCCCTAGGTAACCCATTCCCTCCTAGTGAAATAGTGTTTCCTAATATCCAATCTAGACCTTCCCCACTGCAACTTGAGACCATTGCTCCTTGTTCTGTCATCTGCCACCACTGAGAACAGCTGAGCTCCATCCTCTTTGGACCCCCCCTTCAGGTAATTGAAGGCTGCTATCAAATCCCCCCTCACTCTTTTCTCTTCTGCAGACTAAACAGCCCAGTTCCCTCAGCCTTTCCTTGTAAGTCACGTGCCCCAGCCCCCTGATGATTTTCGTTGCCCTCCGCTGGACTCTCTCCAATTTGTCCACATCTTTTCTGTAGTGGAGGGCCCAAAACTGGGCGCAATACTCCAGATGTGGCCTCACCAGTGCCGAATAGAGGGGAATAATCTCTTCCCTTGATCTGTTGGCAATGCTCCTCCTAGCCTTCTTGGCAACAAGGGCACACTGCTGACTCATATCCAGCTTCTCATCCACTTTAATCCCTAGGTCCTTTTCTGCAGAACTGCTGCTTAGCCAGTCAGTCCCCAGCCTGTAGCGGTGCCTGGGATTCTTCCATCCTAAGTGCAGGACTCTGCACTTGTCCTTGTTGAACCTCATCAGATTTCTTTTGACCCAATCTTCCAATTTTCCTAGGTCACTCTGGACCCTATCCCTACCCTCCAACATATCTACCTCTCCCCACAGACATTCTCTAAGTCTAAACTTTTAAATGGGGCCAACCACAGAATTTGTTCTCCCCCCTCAATGTCTTGGTTTGAATTCTCTTTGCTAAAAAAATAGCAGAATAAACCTACATTAATTGTTGATACTGGGAGTTCCTTCAGATTCTGTGCAACAGGAAATTAATAATAGTCCCATTCAAATCACTGGAAAAACTCCAAAATACTCCTTCATCATTCTTGTAGTCATTAAATAAGATCAAATTAGATCAGAAAAAATAGACCCTCTTCAAACTTTAAACCATTGCTATGATCCTAACTTTTAATGTTAGAGGCAGACTGGGGAGTCAGTATCCTTTCTGGTTTTCACTCCCTACTAGAAGCAGAAGCTTCAGAAATTTCACAAGCAAATTCTTGCAAAAATTCCAGCCAAAATATTAGACTCTCTTCTAGTGCTGTGGAGTGGAGCCCGGAGCTGGAGCCTGGAGTAGCTCCGGAGCAGTGGAGCTGCAGGTTTTTGCCTGGAGCTGGAGCAGAGCCGGAGCACAGCTCCAAAGCCCTGCGTTCTGTTTGAAGAAGCTTCTGGATACTGAATGAACTGAACATAAAATTGTGAACCACTTGAAAATCATCTATGACCAGTCTACATCTGAAGCTGTTTCTTCCTAGGATCCCTTCATTGCTGCGCTAAATACTAGCTGTGGGGGAGAGCTATTTAGAGTTGTTACATGATGTTTTTGCTTCCTCCTGTTGATCTGAAATTGGAACCCTCCATGACAGTGCAATATACTGCCACTAGCCTGATGATCCTATCTATATGCCCTTGAAGCTCATTTCCTACCACTCAAATTAATTCCAGTTATCCCCCTTTGAAAGCAGCTTTTAACAATTCACTCCAGATTGAGTGTGTAGTCAGGGGCGGCTCCAGGCACCAGCGCAGCAAGCGCATGCCTGGGGCGGCAAGCCACGTGGGGCGGCCTGCTGGTTGCTGTGAGGGTGGCATGCCTGTGGGAGGTCCGCCGGTCTCACGGCTTCAGCGTTAATTTGGCGGCAGGGATGCTGAAGGCACGGCACCGGCGGACCTCCTGCAGGCATGCCGCCGAATCCGCGTGGCCAACGGACCACCCGCAGGCATGCCTCCGAAAGCCGCCTGGCTGCCATGCTTGGGGCGGCAAAAACCATAGAGCTGCCCCTGTGTGTAGTAACTAAACATTTTGAAGTCTTCAAATTAAATATAAATAGTTGTTGACAGTTACTTTCTTACATGCAGTAAAACAAAGATTTTCAGATATACAAGGTAACGGAATACAGCAGTGTTGAGACAGTGATTGCCATAACGGTGCACATTATGAAAGTTTGTTTTGTTTGTTTGTTTTTGTTTCAGTTTATCCCATTTAATCCCCGCCTTTTGGTTCACTAAATGTAATTCAGACAATGTCATTCCATTTGTCTCAATTATTTTGTTTTTGTCAACCATCTAGACCAAGCTCTACTGTGTCTTCTGCAATATAATTTTTTTAGTAATTGGGTTATTGAATGGCTATAACAGATGTCAAGAGTGAAGTAATAGATATAGTCAGAGTAATTTCATGCTTTTCAAATGAGATTAGATTATATTTAGGCTAGGTCACAAATGATTCCATGACTTCACCAGTTTTAATTAACTTTAATATCTAAAAAGCAAGAAAATAGCATTGCTAAATTGTCATGCCTTAATAACAACTTTGGTTGTTATTTTACCAGTCAGCTAATAACGTTTTCTGTGTAGAAGGTCTTAACTTGATCAAAGAGGACTTGACATGTTTACTTTTCAGTGTCTTCACAATGTGTTTCTCTAATATACTAGAATGACCTTGAGAGCTATGAAAAGATGATCTGATAGCACAAGACTAATTCCTTTACCAACCTGCCAACCATTTTTATTTGTGAGAAATCTTGTGTGAGGGAATCCATCAATTCTCTTTGGTGGGACAAACGCATGTACAGTTTTGGGTAGCTTTCTCTGTTCGCTGTCCCTTTTCAGTTTATAATCCTGACCCCATTTCTTCCTCTATTAATTCAATTTCATATGTTGCCATAGAATATGCATACCATTAAGTTTAAAAATGTGTTGGTTTTGTTCAAAATATTAACTTCCTTACCCATATAATTTGTGGATGATTCTGCCAGGCTCTTCGTATATATTGTGTGTGAGAGAAAGATTATATAAAATTTCTCATAATTTATCTTAAATAAGTGTGTTATGCTAAAGTAAATCTCATCCCTATAAGGTAGTTAAGTAAGAATCAACCTTGCAGTAGGTTATAACTGTTTAGAAATTCATTTAAAACACTGTTTGGCAGGCCAAACCATGGTGAAACCTGTTATGGACTTTTATAAAATAGTTTAGCTAATGCAATTAAAAGGGCATTGTAGATGGAGTCTTTAGTGTAGGCTCAGAATTTAAAAGCTCAGTTACGGTATCAGGTTTTGTGACGTGCTCATCTCTTGGGAAAGAGAGAAGGTGTGTATTTTTTGTGGTGGGAATTGAGTTTCTGCTGGAGCAATAACTAGCTATGGCCATTTGTCAACTCTTGCTGGTTAAGATGTTGCTTTCTGCCCAAACCCAAATGATAGAAATCGAAAGAATTCACAATGGGAAAAGAAGAAATGAAGGTTTATTGTGAAAGGTTTTGATAAATTCACTACCAACCTAAAAAGAACAGGAGTACTTGTGGCACCTTAGAGACTAACAAATTTATTAGAGCATAAGCTTTCGTGGGCTACAACCCACTTCTTCGGATGCATATAGAGTGAAACATATATAGAGGAGATATATATACACACATACAGAGAGCATGAATAGGTGGGAGTTGTCTTACTTAATTGGCCTCTTAGAGTTGGTAAGAGAAAAAAAACTTTTGAAGTGATAATCAAGATAGCCAAGTACAGACAGTTTGATAAGAAGAAAGTGTGAGAATACTTACAAGGGGAGATAGATTCAATGTTTGTAATGGCTCAGCCATTCCCAATCCCTATTTAACCCTGAGTTGATTGTGTCTAGTTTGCATATCAATTCCAGCTCAGCAGTCTCTCGCTGGAGTCTGTTTTTGAAGTTTTTCTGTTTTAAGATATTTGTTAGTCTCTAAGGTGCCACAAGTACTCCTGTTCTTTTTGCGGATACAGACTAACACGGCTGCTACTCTGAAAACTACCAACCTAGAACTTTGTGAGATTTAGTGTTACACTAGCACTTCTCTCCCAGTTCACTGTTAGCAGGTTAAGAGGATAACTCAGAGATAAAATAATAATAATTGACTCATAACATCATTTCAACTGGAAGGCACCTCTTTTGGAATTTCTAGAGAGCTCCTCTGCCTCATGACAAGAAATTTTTTTATTATTTCTGACTGTTCCCTGATAGGTGTCATGTCTCTAGTGATGATGAGTCTATAACTTTCCTTAGCAGCTTGTTTGTTATAATTTTTTTCCTAATACTGATGCTAATTTTACCCTGCTGCATCTTGAAAGACTGGTACTTGTTCTGTCGTCATGGATTAATGAGATTAATTGGTCCTGATTCTCTTTGTAACATTCCTTTACTTACTTGGAGTGTTGACAACTTGCTTCATCAATTTTCTTTCTGTAGATTGTGCACCTGTTGTTGTATCAAGGAATATAAAAACAGCACAGTGGGGCAACTTGTTTCTTCTTTCACCAGCATTCATTTTTTTACATTTCATTTCAAAACTAGAATTGCACCTGATAGCATAGTAAGAGCACCTTGTATGCCATAAGAAACCTGACCAAAATTCTTCAACAAGTAGCCTGGATTCTGTTATACTCTGGTGCAGCAGGCTAGAAATTCTGTATCAGCTTCAGATAAATCAAAAAGTAGAGGTTTGAAGGAATTAAATACAGAAATAATACAATAGTTCAATATATTTTGGTTTATTTAATTTGATATTAAACTTATTTTTGCTGTTCTTAAAATTTTCCATCTACTGCAGAATTTTTATTGAAAATCCATCACTTCATCCTGGAAGTTGTCAGGGGAAATCTGAAGGTTTTAGTAGGCAGTAAGTGGGTAGTTGGAGCTTTTGGCATCTGGGAATGTAGGACAGCGACTTAGAATAGTGGTACAGTACGTTAGCTGGATGTTTCTATTGGAATGATTAGTTGTGACATAATTAACAATGTTGCAGTAGAATGCCCTCATTACATTTCAAAGTCAACACCTCATTGAGATAAAGTGTGCAGTTGTTCCTCCATTTCAAGCTATTGTTTCAGAGATTCAGGCACCAGTGCATTGATTTGAAATTAGTTCATAATTGGAAGGTTTTCTTAACCATAATGGATAGAGGTTTTTTAATAATGCCCTAGATTCTGGAGCACAGTACTTCAGCAAAAGTTGGATTCTGTGACTGCTGTATTAGCAATCTACGTGGGGGATTGCAGAGAAGAGAGATTACATATTCATACAATAACACAGTATTAAGGAGTTCAAAGAACATAACCATATATTCACCACTGACTTAGCTTTAAAATAATTAGTCATTTTATTCTCTGCGGACAAATCCTCCAGTCCTTACATTGACTCCTGTGGGAATTGCGCTTGAGTAAGAATTGTTGGTTTTGATTCTTTTATTTGGTAGCACAGTTTAAGTAGCATTAAGTATTAAAAAAAAAATCTTCAGTAAACAAAATATTGGAAATGTATGATAGCCTTCTGGCTTCACTGAGATTTGATTTAGAGTTCAACTGACATGGCTTTTTACCTCCCTCTTATCAGGTTTAAGAAATATATTCTTAAACAAAAACCCAAATCAAATACCATAGAGAAAACTTGCAAGTGCTGTTACTACAAATTTAGAATTTAGCAACAAACTTAAATAATGGGGAGACGGGTATCTCATTTTTCTGTAGGGTATTCACTGTATAATAACTTGGCTCTGTACAATAACATTTTATTTGTGGTAGTGCCTGAAGGACCAACGACGTTTGTAGCAAGTGTGTTTATGCAATGAGTCTACAGCATTCTGTAGACCCCCACAGATAAATGTCAACAGGCAACTGTCCTTACGACAATAAATCAAGGTTTAAGAATTATTGTCCCATCACAGGAAGAAAGACAGGAAATGAAGAATGTGGTTTAACTAGGTTGAATTATATTAACTTAATACTAAACTATCCAGCAATAACTTGTGCACTGTAAGTCAGTGTTCCTTTGTGATCCATACCACCTTGGGGGTGGGCTGGACCCAGCCCTTCCCCATCTTCCGCCAAATTTTTAACTTAGGATCCCACTACCCTCCCCCTTCTACAAATATTGGGAGTATGGAGGAAAGTGGGTGGTACTCACAGTACCAGGCCGTAGGAGCCCCATCCCCTTCCCTCAGTTTCTTTAGGGGATGCTCTCCCATAATCCTGATTCAAAGTCTGGTTTATCAGGGAACCAGAACATGTGTTAAATGAATACTTGCACTGGACATCTGCCACCCAGAGGCAATAGCATTTCACTTTGCTCCTTCTCTTAAGTGGATTCCCAGATTAACAATTCCATCATTTAATGTAGTATAGGAAAATATCTGATCTTAGGTTGGAAAGGTGTACCCCATCCACTGTGATTAACTCAAACAACAAGGAGTCTGGTGGCACCTTAAAGACTAACAGATTTATTTGGGCATAAGCTTTCGTGGGTAAAAACCTCACTTCTTCGGCATCCAGGGCATACATATGTCCCGTAAGCCTTTGATTGATAGACTGTATCCCTTGAGCCCCTATTCATGGTATAGATGTAGCTGCCCCAATCGTAAATGAATAGAACGTAGGAACTATCTGCAGAAACGAGAGGAGGGAGTTGTAGAAAGTGTGGCCAAAAATGGGATTTAAAAGAAATGCAAGATAACTCCTGCCCCCTGAAGATACTAGGGAGGTAAAGCGGTTGCTGTTAAATAAGCAAAACTTACCAAGGTGTGGAACTTGACTTAATATATACTGTAATAAACAGGGCCGGCTCCAGGCACCAGTGAAGGAAGCAGGTGCTTGGGGCGGCCAATGGAAAGGGGCGGCACGTCCAGGTCTTCGGTGGAAATTCAGCGGCGGGTCCCTCAGTCCCTCTCTTCCTCTTTGAGCTGCTGCCGAAGTGCCACCGAAGAGGAAGAGAGGGAGCAAAGGACCTGCTGCCAAATTGTCGCCGAAGAATGAAGTGGTGCGATTGAGCTGCTGCTGAAGTGCCACCGATCGGCTTTATCTTCCCCCCCCCCCACTTCACTGCTTGGGGCGGCAAGAAAGCTGGAGCCAGCCCTGGTAATAAAGAACCTAGTGCTGTTTTGAAATGTTGCTTTTTTAAAAGTGACTATAAGATACTAACGGCTTGATCCTGTGAGGCGCTGAGTCCCCTCAGTACCCACTGACCAGTGAGAGTTGAAGGTACTCATTTATCTTCCAGGACTTGCCCAGAACCTTACATAATCAGGCCCTTATGAGAGAATGTTATAAAAGCCTTTTCCCAATTATGTTGCATGAGATTTTCCTTCTGTTAAGGAAGGTACATTTGGGGGATAGTTTGTCAATGTCACTTTAAAATGTCTGTGTCATTTGAAATGTGACTCAAACTCCTTCATTTTGAGTCCTTAATTGAGATTACCTATAGGTTTTGGGATATACACATGAATCTCACTTAAGTCTTTAAAGATTAAAAAATCACTGTGCAGCTTCAAAGATTTTTATTAAAAAAACTACTTAAACAATTCAGGCTGACTTTTCAAAATGTCTGAGTTCATACCAAGCCTCCTTAACAATGTTTATGTACATCACTGCTGTTCAGTATTCTAAAAATAGAAGAATCATAAAAGATGTCTGCAATTTTATGACTGATTTATAATAATTTACAGCATAGTTACAAAACATATCAGCACAAAGTGCTAATTCATAGATTACAAGGCCAGAAGGGACCACAGAACTTCCCCAAAATTCCTATAGCATAGCTTTTAGAAAAAAAAAAATCAACTCACAATTTAAAAATTGTCAGTGATGGAGAGTCCACCATAACCTTTTGGTAAATTGTTCCAATGATTAATTACCCTCATTGTCAGAAATTTACATCTTTTTTTTTTTTTTTCAGTCTGAAATTGTCTAGCTTCAACTTCCAGCCATTGGATTGTGTTACACCTTTCTCTGCTAGATTGAGTAGCCCTTTATTAAATATTTGGTTCTCCACATAAGTATTTATAGACTGTAATCAGATCAGCCCTCTATCTTCTCTTTGTGAGACTCAAGGAACTCAATCTATTTAGTTTATCAATATAAGGCATGTTTTCTAATCTTTATTCATTCTCACGTCTCTTCTACGAACCCTCTCCAGTTTATCAACATTCTTCTTGAATTGTGGGCACCAGAACTGGACACAGCATTGCAGCAGCGGCGCACCAGTGCCAAATATAAGGGTAAAATAACACCTCTGCTACTACTCAAGATTCCCCGTTTATGCATCCCAGGATCACATTGGTGCTTTTGGCCACAGCCTTACATTCAGTATTCATGTTCAACTAATTATCCACTATGATCACCAAATCTTTTTCAGAGTGACTGTATCTCAGGATAGAGTCCCTCATCCTGTATGCATGACCTACGTTCTCTGTTCCTAGATGTGTACGTTTACATTTAGCTATATTTATATGATATTGTTTGCTTATGACCACTTTACTAACTAACTAGATTGCTTTGAATCAGTGACCTGTCGTCTTCATTATTTACCACTCTCCCAATTTTTGTGTCATCTGAAACTTTATCATTGACAATTTTATGTTTTCTTCCAAGTCATGGATAGAAATGTTAAATAGAATAGGGCTAAGAATCAATCCCTGCAAGACACCGCCCCTCTTCCCCCCGGAAACACACCCATTTGACAATTCCTTGTTTACAGTTACATTTTGAGACCTATCAGTTAGCCAGTTTTTAATCCATTTAATATGTGCCATGTTAATTTTATAGCATTCTAGAGTTTTAATCAAAATGTTGAGTCAAATAGCTAGTGAAAGGGACAAAGGTTGACATGTCAAAATAATTTCTCAAAAAACAAGCCCATAAACTGAATCAAGATTTAACCTTTCTCTGTACTGTTAGTTTTCTGTCTCCAGTGAGTTGCTGGGTAATTGCACATGCTGTAGGCTATCTGAAAGAAGGAAGACAGTTTATAAACGGTCTTTCCCTGGAGCCATTTCCATTTCATGATACACATAGCCAAGTTTGACTTGATTAAATGAACTAACATGTATATCCAATGATAGCCTTGGTTATTTGTGTCATGGAATGGCTCCATATTCACATAGTGATTGTAATCATAGCAGTTTTTAAAACATAAGGAAACAAGACAGTTTGAATAAAAATGGGAAACAATGGTTTATTCAAATGTTGCTTAAGCATATTTTATCAGTCTGTTTTCCAAAGTCATGTACATCATTTTTTTCCAATTCACTGGGAGTTGTAATTGTGATGATGAGAGTATTCCTCTTAGGGTGCAGTGCTGCACACCTGATACAGACAAAAAGCCATTTAACACTTAAGAAATTATAGCAGTGAATAAACCTCCAAAAGATTTGGAGGTTCTGTTTGTTTTAAGTAAGAATCCAAAAGTTTGGAAGCTTATTCAAGCTAGCTAAACCTAAACAAAATGGGTCTGGAAATATCTCCATTGGTCTCATTGCATTTGCAGACTCACCCAGAATTAAGAAGTGAAATATACTTATTTGAATGTTTTAGGACTTTATTAAATGTTTATCAAAGATTGACTAATAAAATTTGTTCAGTGATCAGCTGTGTTGAAAATGAGGCCACTTGTTTAAGTTTCTAAATATTGATTTAGGAGTACAGTCATTTGAAAATCTTGGCATATGTCTTTAGTGCTGGAACAGCACATGTTTTCTAGCAGTTAATCTCACTCTCTCAGATGGAGGACAGAGGCAGGGTGGTCAAAGCTTGGGGAAACTTTATCTTGAATATAAGGAAAAGGGCTTGTAATGTTGTGCTGAATGTGCAGAATAAAAGGAGATTATTAGGGCCATGAAAAACTCGTCATGGACCATGAAATCTGGTCTCCCCACATGAAATCTGATCTTTTGTGTGTTTTTACCCTGTACTATACAGATTTCATGGGGGAGACCAGAGTTTCTCAAACTGGGGACCCTGACCCAAAAGGGAGTTGCAGGGGGGTGCAAGGTTATTACAGAAGGGTCACAGTATTGTCACCCTTACTTCTGCACTACCTTCAAAGCTAGGTGGCAAGACAGCGGCAGCTGTTGGCCAGGTGTCCAGCTCTGAAGGCAGCGCCCCGCCAGCAGCAGCTCAGAAGAAAGGGTGGCAATACCATACCATGCCATCCTTACTTCTGCTCTGCTGCAACTCGGCCTTCAGAGCTGGGCTCCCAGCCAACTGCTGCTGCTCTCCAGCTGCCCAGTTCTGAAGGCAGAGTTGCTGCTAGCAGCAGTGCCGAAGTAAGGGTAGCAGTATCATTGAATCATAGAATATCAGGGTTGGAAGGGACCTCAGGAGGTCATCTAGTCCAACCCCCTGCTCAAAGCAGGGCCAATCCCCAGACAGTTTTTTACCCCAGTTCCATAAATGGCCCCCTCAAGGATTGAACTCACAACCCTGGGTTTAGCAGGCCAATGCTCAAACCACTGAGCTATCCCCCTCCCTCCCTCCCTTACAATAACCTTCCTACAAAATTCCTATTGAGTCCCGTAGGGGCAGGATTTCACCCTAACTGTCTTAGTAATATAAAAGGAAAGCATTTGAGTTGCTTGTCTCTTTGTTTTCTGAGCTGTTTTTGCCAGCACTGCTGTACCATGTTGTTTTGTACTTGTACCATGGTAAAGTAACTGAAATAGTCTCACAATATCTAGCCAGAAAAATGGCAAAAGTCAGTTGTCAGAAACTCTCCAGTGTTTTCTCCCAAAGTAAATGAACCAGTATACACTGGTACAGTGTATACTATTCTGAGAATCTTCACTACTAACTGCAGCCTCTCCAGATATGTATATGTGTGAGAGAGAGATTTAACCAAGTATCTTCTTTGATATTCCCTTCTGTCTGCTCATATACACCATTAGCTCTTTGGCATAGGGACAGTGTTTTCCTATGTATTTTTAGGGTCGTTAGCACAATGGGGCCCTGATCGTGACTGGGCCTTTCTGTACTATCATATTACAAACAAAAAGAATAATCCTACAGCTAAGGTTTTTTGTAACCACAGTCTCCCTCATGTCCCATTTCAAGGTCCATGATCACTTTCCAAGGTAAAGAATGCACTTTCTGTTGATGCGGTTTGTATAGTGTGATAATCTGTTTTCACTAAATATTGATGTGGTGAAAAACTGCTTCATGTCTCTGCACTAAATGATGCAAAGCATACTTTAGTAACAGCATTCATTAAGACCCAGGAAACTAAGTGAAAACACCTCTTAAGTGTTTACAGTTTTAAAAACTGAATGTTTAATCCAGGATATCCTCCCACTCTCTGCCGTAAAATTACACTTTAAGTGATGTTTATCATTCAACTTTTTTTTCTACTGTAAGCAACATGCTTCCATAGAACTGGTATAGCATCAACTGAAATATTATGTGAAACACTATGTATAGTTTTCTTGGCAAAATTGACCGAGGAAGTGGAATTAATGCCTGTAATTCTATGTTTCTGGAACAATGGTATAGACTGGTGAAAAGTGCCATTAAAAAACCCTCCACCTTGGGAAGGAGCTGCTGGTGATGGTCAAAAGATATGTATGCCGCTCTTCTGGTTCATGTTCTAGTGTAGAACACCTGAAGGTTTTTTGCTGATGCTCTGCTAGAGATTGGAAGGAACTTCCCTGAATCATAAACATTTTCCTTTCTTGTACTAGTTTTGGTTTCAGTCACAATTTTTCTGACTTCAGGTGAGTAGAAAATTTCAGAAGACGACTTTTCCATTTGTTTCGATACAGCAAAAAATCATTCTATTCTGTATGTTTTATAGGCTTATATTTGTAGCCCTCAGTTTGCAGTTCTGACTAAGGATTTTTTTGTAGTGAGAATTCATGGCCAGTCACACAGGCCAGATCCAACAGGATCAATGCTGTAGTTATGATTAGAGTCTTCTGTGTGTGTATAGCGAGGCTGAGCAGCAAAGGTCAGTGCTTTTACAAGTATAAATACCAAAACAACTGGGATCAGGTAACTAGCTCATTAGTGGACGGAGGAGGAGAGAAAGGGTATTAATGCATTGGCATTTATTCACAGACACTAAAATACAGTGAAAGCTTTGCCACTGACTGCTGTTGGTGAAGTGGGACAAAGAGGCATCAAAACAATTTCTGAAATATACATTGTCCTTCCTAAAACATGTTTCACCTGAGCCCAGGAAATAAACATAATGAAATGTAATAAAGCACTCAGGATGAGTCAGTGTGACCCAATGAGAAACCAGACTGGCAAACGAGTGACTATACGAGTTTCCTAAGCATAGTGGGGCATCGGATGTGCAACAAAGCAGAAACTTCAAGCTTCTCATATGGCCCCCATTACCAAAGTGTTTGAGACCCAGAACCCTCTACAATATCTGTGATCCAGCTAGAGGGAAGGTGTTAGGCTGTGCTCCAGAAAAAGTTCTTAAGCATGTGCTTACCTTTAGGCGCCTGAGTGACTCTCAATTAAGCATGTGCATAGTGAAGTAAAATGTTTGCTGGGTTTGGACCTGAGTGCTCTGTCATTATCCAGTATGTCTCTCTTGACTTCAAAATGTCTGACAAAAGCTTGAAGAAGCCAAGGAACTGATAACTTTTTCACACCTTGCATGCCACAACCTGGTGTCTTCATATAGATTACCAAGGACTTTAAAACAGACAATTGTTTTTCAATGAATACAACACATAGCATGGACAGGAAACTTTGACAGGGTTTTAAGAAGTCTGCATATGTAACTAAATGAGTTTTTAATATAAATTTTCTGTGGGGAGAGGATGAAGCGGAGGGGACCCAGTTTCCTTAGTGTTAAAATAAAAAAACAAAACAAAATCAAAACAAACAAACAAAAATGAAAATATGGCAAAAAAAAGAGACATCCCTCCAGAAATCTATTTATACAGTATTACCAAGTGAGAAATGGCAATTCTTGGGTGAAAAAAAAGTAGTGATAGTGTTTCAAACATACTGTGTATTGTGCAGCAGAACAAATCAGCTCAGCCACTCGGGGGAAAAAAAGCTAATGGGTACAGTTGTACTTAGTAGATTGTCTGTCAAGCATAGAGATAAAGAATTAGAAAGTGACTCTTTGAGCTAATCAAGTATGTAAATATTTGATAGTTAATGGGTAACTGATGAACACAAGTGTCTGTTTTATTGTTGGAATCAGGAATTAATCAGTTTGTGAAAGTGGAATTTATTGTTCCAGCTTTGACAGTGTATGGAAGGTTAATATAGTAAAATACAAGTTTCTTTCAAGGCATTATAGTCTTTTGTTTTTGATAATGAAGAGGTGATCAAGATGAGTTCATCATGCATTCAGACCTCAAGTGGAAAGTTTTAATTCTTGTATGAGTGGTAAGACATGGTGACCTGCTTTTGTGGGTTCTAATAGGTTTGCTTACTAGCTGTGGCTCACTCTGTGTGGATTTAAAATTTTTGTCTTTGTAAACTTTTAGTAATGGATGGATGCTGAACTCTGTTTCCTTTCTTCCATTGAAATGGTGAAAAGACTATGGCAGTACAAAGTATTTAAGTGTTTTATATTTAAATGGCACACTATAAGCAGTTTTCATTCTGAACCTTTCAGTTCATCACTCTTAAATAATGGGTGCATCCTTTTGGCTAGCTAGCAGACAATAAACTTGCAAGTATTTTTAGTACCATTCTGCATCTGCTGATATGACCCTCTTTTACTAAACAATGATTACAGTGGCCTTGAGAGCTGTGTAAACAAACAAACAATACTATTGTGGGAAAACATGACAAAGCTATACAACTCATAACTTTGGTAGCAATGACTGAGAAATAGTGTATGTTAGTGGAACAGAAGCCAGAAACAACTGAGTTGGGCAAGTCATTCAACCAGTCTGTACCTCCATTTCCTCATCTGTAAAATGGGAATAATATTTCTCTTCATCAGGAATGATTTGAGGATTAAAGTTTGTAAACACTGAAAATGCAAATTGGTATGTAAATGTTAATATTAACTCACAGATTAATTATCATGCTGTATGTGGATAGCAATAAAGATTACAGCTATTGAAAAGGGTGAGTGAGGTAATGCCTTTTATTGGACCAACTTTTGTTGGTGAAAGAGACAAGCTTTCAAGCTCCATGATGCTCTGAAGGTCTGGCGACGTCTGTGGGGTTTGAAAACTTCTCTCTTTCACCAACAGAAGTTGGTCCAATGAAATATTACCTCACTCACTTTGTCTCTCTCATATTCAACATGTGGGACCAAAACGACTACAACAACATTCAGAAGAGATTACAGTGAGCTCAGTACAGAGGAGTTTGAATTGAGTAATGGGTGAAAACAGTGAGTGCCTTAGAACTTTATGAAGTCAATGTAGTTTGAAAATGGTATGAGTGATTGTGAGTGAGTTTGTGATGCTATCTAAAAGGTTGCCAGCTCAAATCAGAACCATAGGCCAATTCACTTGTGTGTGAATATCAAAGAAACGTTAAGTGGGCTAGTAGGCATAGGCCAATTCACTTGTTAGAGTAGAACAAAAGGGGATATTATCACATAACATTTACATGGCATATGCCCAGGTAATTACATTTGCTCTAAATTCACAAAAACTGTGAAATGCTAATGTTATTGTCTTCACTTATCTGTAACCGGTTGTTGGCTATTAGTTTACATATGCCTATGCATACCCTGTAATTAGATTAAAGTGCGTGTTAGTGTTAAAATGTCTGACGTGTAAACTTCATGAAAACTAATGAAAGATTGTTTGCTGTTGCTCCTCAAATAAATCTTGTGTACATAAATGAAGGGGGTTGTTAACCACAAAGCAAAGGCCATTAAGCAACAATGGGAATTCAGACTGTCTGCATTGCTTATTCTTTGTCAGAGGAAGTCCCCACATGGATGAAGACCACTGTCAGCTTGTCCTCTGTGAGCGGGATCTGTAAATACTGGCTTAAGGGAATGATCCTGCATCTCTGAACTGTTTTGGATTCTGACAGGGAATATTGAACAAGTGGGCAGAGATCCCCAGAATTACTTTGGATAAACCTGAGGAACTTTTAGAAATCTAGCAGCTTATTACAACTCTGTCAACATTTTGGATTTACAAACTTTGACTTGCCTGTTGATGTATTTTACCTACTTTAGTCTCTCGGTAACTCTCATTTGTATTTTTAGCTAATAAACCTTTAGTTAGTTTACTAAAGAAATTGGCTTCCAGCATTGTTTTTGGTGTAAGATCGAGAGTTTCCATTAACCTGGGTTAAGTGACCGATCCTTTGGTATTGGGAGTAAGCTAATGTGAGATGATTTTGGGGTTTAATAACCTTTCATCACAAAGTCTAGTTTGTCTGGACAGCACGATGTGCTGGAGAGTCTAAGAGGACTGTTTGTGACTCCATCGTAAAACTGTTATAGTAATCCAGGAATCCAGAATGTGTTACTGGTTTGGTGAAATCTAAATTATAGAATATACCACCATTTTAGCATGTCTGCCTTTGTTTTCTGAGATTCTGACCTGACATTGATGCATTCAGCTGTGAGCCACTCCAGACAGTGTGACACAGGTCCTATATGTATAATAGCATGGATTGCTGAATTCCAAAAGGATTATTTTTGTGATGCAAAGTAGCTGTGATGCAAAGACATATTGAGGAAAACATTGAAAGGTGATTTTTGACTGGTCCCAGGATCAAGTGTCTAGAGGGTTGTGTTTTTAAGTGACAGTCCAAATACCTAGATTGAACAAAGGATTTCCTGGGACAGACTCCCAGTCTGTCTTGGAAATGGGACAGTTGCTGTTGCAAAATGTGCTCTCTCTTTGCTGTCTATCATCCCATTTCCATGGTGTTCACAAGACACAGTATCCTGTGCCTTTGTCCACTCATTGCTTTCTCAACATGGAAATAACCTGTGCTGGAATCCAAACCTACTACCACCCTGAAACTATTAAAATACTAACTTAATCACAAACCGTTGCCAATGATTTTCAGTTGCACACTTCTATTTTCAATTCATGTGTAGTGGTTCATTGCAAAAAGCAAATTTACATCTAAGAATTCCTACTTCTGTGCCCTTCAGTTCACCAGTTGAAAAATATGAGCTATGAAATTCTCTGTCTCTCATTGTTTCTTAGGTAATCCAGTTTTCTTTAGTTCTCATATAATCCTTCTTATTGCCCCTTATGACCCTTCTCTCCAATTCTGCATGGAATTCTAAAGAAAAGCTGCTGCATGTATTTATAAACATAATCCATTCTTCTTTCAGTGCTGAATGAATAAAGGCACTAGACTTTATTTCATTTTGGCAAGTCACTGTAGATACTGAAACAGATATTTTGTTTTATTCCTGCTAAAAAATAGGTGGAAAAGCCTCCATTAGTGAGATTATGAAATTATCAAATTTCACATCAGTCTAAAATGTCTTAAGGAATGCTGGTTGCCTGAAAACAATATTAAATGCATGTTATGTGAAAATATCCCTTCATCTGAGAGAGTTCAGCAATTTAATAATGTTCCTTCGAAGATTTTTTCCTACTTAAAAATCCTTTTATTGAAGAGAATTTATAGCCATCTAATTATAAAACTATGCTGGTTAGTTTACCTTAACTTGTCTTTTCATTAGAAAGGATCAGGATTACTTCCTTCTATTAAGTGTTAAGGGTTGATTAATTCAAATAAGTTTGCTACTATGAAGGATCCTAAAATATAGCATTGATCCTAAAATACTGTTTTGTTTTCTGAATCAGAGTCAAGAAAATGTACTTTTTCATAAATGGGGACTCTTAAAATGAAGCACTTTGTTTATACAGCTGGTTTTACATTCTTTTGTTTACACCTTTCAATAAACAATTCATTAGTAGTTGCTTGCTAAATATATGCACTATTGGCTGATGAGAGAAGACAGTACTGTTGTATCTGATTTTACAGTGGTAGGTTGAAAGTTGCTTAAAGTTCACAGAAGGGAAAACCAGAACAGTAGGGTAGCTTATTGTCTCCTGTCTCCTGCTGCGTGACAAATAGTATAGACTGTTTAGCTTTTAAAGATTTTTGGAGGGAGTGCTTCATTCCCTTGAAAATCTGAAGCTGTTAGCTCGCCTTTCAAAAATATACTATAAAGAATTATTTATAATTGAAAAATGTCAAAACAATTCTGAATTTGTAAACAAAGTCAATTCATGTTCCTAAGAATTAATTGTTGGTGCAAAATGATTATTAGGATTGAATATTTATATTGCACTAGCACTCAGAGGCTCTTATGCAGATCAGAGTCCAGTTTTTGCTAGACACTGTATGCTCACGAAAACATAGTTCCTACCTTGCAAAGCGTATAGTCTAAGATCTGATCAATTACAAAGTTTTGAAAGCCAAACCAGTGATGTAAAAAATGCTGTTCAGCTAGTTTAAAATGCAGTATCATGCAGCCTGAGTCCATGCAGTCTTGTAAACAGTACCAAAATTTCTTCAATGCCTTCTGCAAAGTCAATTTTGGATGACACACAAATCAAATTCTCCTGGTTCTCCTATTTTTAAATGGGTTAGCAGCACAAAGGAATTGTCTTTCTAGTCTGAGAATTGCATGTGTTTTGCTACCTAATGATTGGGAGTAGTTTGTGTGTGTGTGTGTGTGTGTGTAACTTCTACACATATGCAGACAAGAAATGGCTCGTAAGTTCATGTAGGAATGCCAATTGGAAAAATGGCATCTCCAATTCTGGATCCATTGAAATATGTGAAGAGTTTACTTCATGAAACATGATGCCAACATGGCCATTGTCTCAATCACTGTGCATATACACAAATGCAGCTGCCCTGAATCCCCTGAGCAGAGTTTCTTACCCTCCCAATGTATTCCTACTGAGAGGAAAGAGATTGCATAAATTACAGCTCTCTATGGGCTTTTCACAGCTGGAATGCAAGGGGATATTATGTTTGCTTCCGGGTATCTACCAAGATTCAGTTCTTGTATATGAACTGTATATATACTGTTTAGGGAGGGGAGGGTTTGAGCAACTTGTGCCTGAAAATAGGGATTTAGAATGGAAGTGCCATCTCAACCTTCAAATATTGCCTCTCTGGAGTGATGCGACCATAAGAGATTTATATATATTTAAAAAAAGAAAGAAAGAAATGGAGGGGGGGCGGAGAAACTGATGCCATCTCTGGGAATTTTTGCATGTTTTGTCAGAGCAAGTGAATGAGGTAAAATAACGATAGCCACCAGATTTAATAAAAGAGAAAGCTGGGTGGGGAACAGTCAAAAGTTACACAGAGTCTGTGCTATCTAGATTTATTTGAAATTGACAGAATTGATTTTCATAAAGGAGAAGCAAGACACTTAGAGTGGAAAGTGCTTTTTAACATTATTGCAACTTTAAACATTTTTCTAATGTGCTACCTGCAGTTAGTCTGTGAAATGTATTAGAGATAATGCACATCCACTTTTTGATATGCCTGATCAGTATTACACATAGCTCTAGAGGAAGCCTAAACATTTTTGTACCTGGTCATCAACCTCATTACTGTACGGGCATGCTTGCTACCAATAGTTACTTGCTGTTGTAAAAAATATATTGTCTACTTTTATATGTATTAGAAACCAGACACAATGTGTAAGTACTCATGGGTCTGAAACTTATGCAAAATAATGATAGCGGTACAGTATTTACATAATTTTTTCGGCTCCAAAGGAAATGAAAGGGCGGTTAGGGTGGTAGCCTGGGACTTGGGAGACCTGAATTCAATTCTGTGATCCTCCACAGGCTTCCTGTGTGATCTTGTCCAAGTCTTAGTCTCTTTGTCTCAGTTTCCCATCTGTAAAATCGGAATAATAGTACTTTTGTACTCTCAGGAATGTTGTGTGTAAATACATTACAGATACTGTGGTAAAAGGGGCCATAAATGTACTTTGGATGGATAAATAGAGGAAATATATTTGAGCACAATCGTTAATGTTGCTAAAATGAAATCACATAGGGAGTCTTGTAGACATTGGTCTTCATTACTGACTTCTTTTATTATAGCAGTTTATTTATGACTAGCATACAGTATTCTTTTTTGTGACAAAGAAAATTAGAAATAACTCAGAATTCCAAGAATGAAATCTTAATAAGCTTAAAATGGAAAATTTAAATTCATTTTTTGTCAGGTCAGTTTTGCTTTCTCAGGAAGACAAGACATAAGAGTGCATCAATTTTTGTAATGCTATATTATTGTAACTGTCACTCAGGCTTTCCTTGCTAATCTAATGAAAGGTTAATATGTTATGATTACTTACTATATTTCTTGCAATCTTGTAAGTGTATATTATAACTAAAAATAGACTGTTGATTAAACAGAGTACCTCAGCAACTAAGAACTATTCTATTTAATTTAGTAACAGAAATATTGAAATCTTTGACATAAGGAATGCTTTAAACTAATTTAAATATACAAGAAAATTGGTTTGTGGAAAAGATGAACATCACATTACTCTTCTGGGAACAGAAAGCCTGGAATTATATTATGTGAATAACAAAGTCTCACCATGATTTATGACTGAAGATTTTGGGCTACCTAGTGTTGTATGAAATGTGTGTTATCAAACAAACAATGTGGTTATAATTTTACATGTGCAAGTGATAAAATGAGAAAATATTCATCCCTTCATAGATATAAACATAAATTTTTTTGTATTGAAAACAATGAATTTTTTTTCCGAGTATTTTGGGACACAGAGTAAGATATCTGGTGGTAACTAAACTGTCCATGAAGAGCTGCACGAGTTAATATATAATTCCTTTCTACACTATTTTGCAGTCAGCACTTCTGTAATAGCAGTGAATGAGCGGCAGAGGCCATGCCACTGCACTCAGTACCTCATAAGATCATGCTTTGTATACTCAAGACATAACTTACAGGTGCATAAGACTTTGCAAAGAAAAATAAGTTGTCTAGGTTCATGAGTATCTTGCTGAACCTACTGGGACTAATCTTGCTTCCACTGAAGTAAATATCACTTCCAATTATTCCATTTTCTTTTTTTCCTTTTACATCTGTGCCAGTTGCAAAATACTGCACAATTAATGTAACTATATTGATTTTTCTGCTTATTTTTATGTAGGCTTGGGCTCATGGTCTTTCATCTACATAAACAAAGGCTTTTGCCACCTGAGCTAAATAGCCTCCTTAGCTATTGTTTATTCTTCATGTGGGCCATCCACTAGACAACCACATAGTTTAACTCCTGCACCTGCGTACGCACACGCGCGCACACACACACACACACACACACACACACACACAAAATCAGTAAATACAACATCTCCTTGGTGACGGGAATCGTTATAACTGCCTATGGCACTCCTGGAGAGGAAACCAATGTTCTTATTTTCTTGTCCACTACTTCTGCTCCTACATGACCTGGTTTTCTATATGCAAATCTATTGAGATAACATAAGTGAATGTGTTCTCTGTAGAAACATTTCCCCCCAAACTTTTGAAAACTGACCACATGAGGGAAACTTGCACTTCCACTGCTCTGCCCCATCCTTCCAGGATAGTTCTTTGTCCCTTCCAACCTTTGGGAAGCATGTCATACCCACTTTGGGCAGTGTTGTTTTAGGTGGTGCTTTGACCCTCAGTGTTGCAAGCCAAAATGCCAAAAATGGCTGAATTAGTAAAGTCACATGATATTTTGTGAGTGAATGCTAAACTACATTTTGAGCTATATGTGATTCTTCCTGGCTGATATAACTCTTTGGGGGAATTTTTTAGTCCACAAACTCTGACAAGAAAAAAAATTTTAAGGATTCAAATATGAAGAGTTAATTGGTGAACATTTCTGTGCCAAGTTTTACAAAACATTTTTTACAGATTCCAAACAGTTGTGCTTTTGCTGTGGATTTTAAGAATCTTAGTTTTCACTTTGCATTCTTTCCCACAAATCATAATGGCTTTGTGAGATAACTGTTTTTTGTTGTAAAAATGATTTTGACATTTGAGACATGGTTTTATATCACATGGACCAGTTAATCCTGGCCAGGCTATACCTTTGGTTGGGGAGAAATTCTTATCTTGAAAAATATTCAAGAAAAGTACGGCTAGTTTTTTAGAAATAGATTATCTAATTTAAATTCATATCTATGAACTACAGCTGAGTGAGATTTATTTTGGTCAGAAAAAGTACTGGAAATATCAAAATGAACTGTTTTGACATTTCCAAATAAAACATTTCAGTTTTGAGTGTTAGATTCAGAAGGGGACTACGGCAGCATTCACAAAGCGGAAGAAATGGTGGTGGCGTTGTACCTAATAGCTCAGTGGTTAGGACTACCAGGTTTGAATCCCTTCTC
Organism: Terrapene triunguis; assembly: GCF_002925995.2. NCBI lineage: Eukaryota > Metazoa > Chordata > Testudines > Emydidae > Terrapene > Terrapene triunguis. The sequence continues at coordinate 50,031,527 of NW_020664393.1, forward strand.
TGGAGTAGGGACTCAAATCCAGTAATCCCACATCCCCAGTAAGTGTTCCTGTTGAAACTGTTGCATTTTGTATAAAATACTTAAATAATCACTGGAACAAAGAGAGAGGGAGGGAAAATAACTAAAGCCTGATGGTTAGGGTACTCACCTGGGAGACTATTTAACCTGTTTCTGTTGTAAAGTGGCACTGTTTTCTTCATGTTTTTTTCAAAATTGTGACCAACCCAAGAGCTCACAGAAAATGTGTAAGGGAATGTAGCTTCACAAAAATATAATAATCCCAGACTGTTATATGGTTTAATTTGAATTACAAAACAAAACTTGGCAGGAATGGGAGATTTTATTTTAACTTTCAGTCCAGGATGGTACTTTCTATTGTATCAGTTTATAGGTCATGTTCTTGTGATATGAACCAAGAATCACTTGTTAGTATTGAACAATGACTGAAGAGCTGCAGCTTTATTCATTAATCTGTGTCACTCCCAATAAATGATATTCTTACAGGAAACATAAATAAAAAGGTGTTCATGCAAGAGACACTATTTAACTTACTCACATTCCGTGCATGACTATTTGACAATGATCAATGAAGTTTGCCTAGCAGTTTATTCAATAATTTGTTGAAAAGATGGGTTATGCAGAATAAAATTATCTCTATTTCAAAGCTGTATATTGAATTTACCCCCCCCCCCCATTTTTAGACGCATTTGTAAATAGGAAGTACAGCGCTTAAGCAAAAAGAAAAATGAAGTTAAAATGTGATATGACTGATTAAACCTATTTTTCTGATAGTATTTCTTCTTGAATAAAAACACATAGGGTGAAATCCTGGGCCCCATTGCTGCAGTCAATTGAAGTTGTGTCATTGACTTCAGTGGGGCAAGACTTCACCCAGATTCTTCAGCAAAGTAGTTTCCCTTTTTTTTTTCCCCAGATGAGGCATTTTCAGTATTGTCAGAGGGGATATCTGTTACATTCTTAGAGCAACTTGTTACTGAATAGAGCAAAACAAATTAGGAATTCATTAATTAGTATGAATTTGCCACAGCCGCTTACACAAAACAAAAAATTAGTGTCGAGTTGCCAACCCTCCAGGATTGTGCTGGAGTCTCTAGGAATTAAAGATGAATCTTTAATTAAAGATTATGTCATGTGATAGAACCTCCAGGAATACGTCCAACCAAAATTGGCAATCCTACATTAACGTGATCAGATGGTTCATATAAATTCTGAAATTTTTCCATTTTGACGTTTTGTCATACATATTTGTTAATCATTTTTTTTATATATATATAACACCATTTGTATGCAGGGTGCTTTTAGAAACATACTAGAAAATAAGGGGGCTGATTCTTCTCACAGTGGGGCAAATCAGGAGTAACTCAATTGAAACTGAGGGAGTTACATGGATGTAAAACCAACATAAGTGAGCTCAAATGGGCCTAAGATTTCCATCTTGATCAGCATACCATTCCAATTTATTTAGACAATGTATGGTTTTCATCATCACACTGAGTGCCTTACACAAATAAATGAATTAAGCCTTGCAATATCCCTTGCATATTACAGCAGCATCATTTTTCATTTGCACAAAATGGGACAACTGAGACACGGCAAGGCATGTCTAAGGACACACAGAATGTGTGGGGCAGGGCTGGGGATATTTATATTATTTCTCAGAGTCTGGGAGTTTGCTAGATGCAGCACAGAAAAAGCTATCAGAGGGGTAGCCGTGTTAGTCTGAATCTGTAAAAAGCAACAGAGGGTCCTGTGGCACCTTTAAGACTAACAGAAGTATTGGGAGCATAAGCTTTTGTGGGTAAGAACCTCACTTCTTGCATCTGAAGTAGTGAGGTTCTTACCCATGAAAGCTTATGCTCCCAATACTTCTGTTAGTCTTAAAGGTGCCATAGGACCCTCTGTTGCTTTTTACAGAAAAAGCTAAATACATATGGACTGTGTCTTAGAGATAATAAGTATCTGCAACTCCCAGTGACTTCACTGGGAGTTTGGTGGATGTTCAACATCTCTGAAGATCAGGCCAGTGATCCCTGCCCTGATCCCCTTTTAGTATAAGACCCTGATCCTTCAACTGGATCCATGCAGGCAGACTCTTGTGACCACATGGAGCCCCCTGGATTGCCTGGATACAGTTTCAGGATCAGGACTGAGGTTTGAATGAAATGCAGTAAGTGAGGAGCGCAACTGAAAATGTAGGGGAAGGGGATTTTGAAGGATGGGTACAGTTGATCATCTGGTAGTTTCTCCCTATCTATATTTATATCAGGTTGTCTATATGTAAATTTTGTAAATGTGAAATTTTACCTGCATTTAATGTTTTATTTTGGATTTTAACCATTAGTTCAAATCTTACTCAGTGTTTGATACAGTTTTAAAGGATATGGTTATCAGTAATGCTATACTATTGTAATCGCCAACTTGAATATAAAAGGAGCTCTTGGAGTGCTTCCTTCTTGTAAAGGCAACAGAGACTATATTAAATCAATCAAGATGTTTGAAAACAAAAAAAAGAGGAAGGGGAGAAGTGAGACAGATTTATTAACTTGTTGCTACACAGTAAGGAATATATATATCTTGTTGGCTGTGTGTGTGTGTGTGTGTGTGTGTGTGTATATATATATATATATATATATATATATATATAATGAGACACGCAGACCTAATATCCAAAAACTAAAATAAAAAACCCTACTTCCCCCATCTGAAACCATATAAAAGAAAACCATAACTGAACAACAAACCTCAAACATACCTACATTGAGGGATCTGCCCATGCAGCTGGTGTAAGTTATTATAGCTCTCAGTGGAGTCAATCAAGCTGTGATAGTTTACACCAGCTGAGGTTCTGATCTCAAATATGGTATCTATTTTCCTTGTGTTTTTTTTAATACAACTCTGTTATGCTTCCTCACACATTGAGGTATATTATCCATAATGTAGCTCTGAGGAAAATCACTGGGGAGAAGTGGTGAAGAGATGTGCAAAAGAACCATTGCTTGTTCTGTGTACCAACCATGTGCTTGTAATGCAGAACACAGCCACATCTACACTGCTATGACCATGGAATGTGTGTTCCTGCAACTGTTATTTTCCATGTATCTAGATGTTTAATAGCCTTCATGTAGCGGAGTGGACACCCCCTCCTGCCTGAAAGGGCCTGAAACAGCCCTGGGAGAAGGCTGGGGCAGGGAAGGCTGAGCTGATTTGGGGGAAGTGGCTGCAGCTGGGGCCATGCCCCAAACAGACTCAGCTGGCCCTATAAAGGCAGGGAGCCAGGAGCTCAGGCAGTCTCTCTCTCTCTCTGCACTTAGAGAGAGAAGGGCCTGGCTGCAGGGAGCTAGACACAGGGTACCTGAGTGGAGCAGGGCTGGGGAAAGGCTGAGGAGCTGGGGAGCTCCAGCCTGGAATGCCCCAGGCTGCGGCCTAGGAGAAGGCTAAGGGGTACTGGGGGTTGCAGAGGGCAGCCCAGGGCAAGGCCAAAACAGCAGGTCCAAACCCCCCTTGCCAGTGATGAGTGGTCTATACTGCAGTCTGCCGCAGGGGCTAGTTGGTGACTGGCAGTGGCCTAATACTGAGGCAATGTGGGGATAGTGGGTGGGGGTTCCCCAGGGAGGAGAGACCCAGATCTGTGGGGTACTGCCAGGAGGCAGCATCCCAGTAATAGGGGCACTGGGGTCCTGGGAGGGACATGGGGGCCAGAAGTAGGGACAAGGTGGACCACCGGCCTGCAGAGGGCGCTCCGGAGGCTGGATCAAGCTGATTCCCCAGATGACCAGCAGGTGGCGCTGCAGGGGTGAGTCCGCACCCTTACACTTCATTACTGTAATATTTTAGTACTTCATGCTGTTTGGTAATATTTAATAAATCCAAGGAGACACTGGAGCGCATTGAGTACTTCATATACTTGAGCAATATGATTACAAGGGATGCTAAACATCACTTAGAGATCTGACATAGAACTGGACTCGTGACTGTGGCCCTACTGACACTTAGCCACATTTGGAGAAACAAAGGTATTACCATGAAGCGTAAAATGAAATTGCTGCAGTCCCTTGCCTTCAGGATATTACTGTATGCTTGTGAGACATGGCTGTTAAGGAAACAGGATGGTTGGTGGCTTTTTTGCCTTTGAATTGAAATGTTACAAGCATCTGCTACAGGTTAGCTATACCTCATACGTGACTAATGAGGAGGTAATTGTCCAAATTTGAATCATAATTGGAGAGATACCGGATACCATCAAGATGATGAGATGTTCTGCAATCTCAAGTATTTGTCATGTGGGTTGGATAACTGGAGGAAGATTGCCAAAACAAGTTTTGCAGAGATTGGTGATGGGTGCTGTGGGAGGAGGGTGCCTGTGGCAAATGTAGTTTGACAATGTGTCTGATTGGACGGGATCGGTATAGTGTACTTCTCAAGGCTGTGTGAAGACCATGAAATGTGAAGGAAGATTGCTGCTCAATGTCCCCTGTGGGTTTACTGCTCATCGTGATGAGACTCTATTGTGCTTTGCACTATGAGAATGATCAACTTTTAATATGTTTCATGATGGATCAGGTTCAGGTAGAGTAATTTTGATGGGAAAAGATCTGTCTCAACAGATCGACTTTTTATGCTTCATATTCATTTTGATTCATTTCCTCACACAACCTAAACTGGTCCATTTAAGCATCTTTTTATGTATTGGATATTTGAGGATAATACCAAAGCTATTTATTTATTATAAACTATTATAATAATGCTCACAAAATGCTAGGCTCTCCCTACATCTACAAAAGAAGAAACAGTCATGCCTAGAAGATCTTGCAATTGCCAATTCTTTTAACTTTGTGGTGTCAACTATACAGTATAAACTGTCTTGTAACTACAGAGCAATGTAATATACATTAAGTTAACAGAATTTCAAATTATGTATGCTTATTAGTTTTTGATTAAACAACTAGCGCTCAGAACTCAATCCAGCAAATATACCTATGTCCCTCTGAATGGCAATAGCTTGGAAGGCAGAAGTCCTTGGCTCTGCAATAGTGAGAAAAGGGAAGCCTGCTGTGGAATCTTCTTCTTTTTTTTTTTTTTTTTTTTTTCCCCTCCCAGAAAGCCTTTTCTTGAGACTAGGTTGAGGAGGAGCTCAAAAAATGGAGAATCCATGCAAATTACTTCCCCTATTCCATACTGCTCTGGGCCCAGTTCTCAGGACATCCATCCCTATAGACCATGTAGCCCACAGGAGTTACTATTTCCTGCATAAATCCTGGAATGTCCGGCATGAGACTGGCTTGCCTTTTCTTTTTTCTCTTCTTCTTTCTTTTATTCAGTTTAAAGAAACCCTGATCTTGATGAAGCAGCCTTTCCATTCTTGATTAGTGGAGACTGAGGGAGAGACACCTACTCTGATTTTCATTGCTCTGCTGTCAGGGTCTTTGCCTCCTCCTTTTGAAATGTGAATGAGACTTTAGCCCAATCAACTCATTTTTCTTTTATGGCAGCTCATACATATTTGTTTGCCCACCCTGCTGACTGGTTCTCTTGCTATTCCCTGAGCTACAAGATAAGGAAGAAACAGAAAAGAAAGAATACCAATGTTTTCTCATTCTTTGGTGTCAGTCCTCATAAATATAACATTAAATTAACACTGGCTTAACAAAACCCCTAGCCCTAGAATGCAAAGCCCAGTGGAGTTAATGAGGGTCTTTCCATTCAGTGGGGGTTCGATGACAGTGAGTGAAGAAAAACCTTGACTTGCAAAAGGAGAAGAAATATGGTCTTGTGGCTAATGCAGGGGATTGGAGTCAGAAAATTTGGGCTCTTTTCTTGTGTAGCTTTTCCCTATCCACTTGGTTACCTCTTTTAGTGCCAATCTCCTTATGGGTTTTGATGGACAGACCTGAGCTCTTCTGGATCCTGCCACCCAGTCAATAGCGTGTAACTTCTTTTTCTTCCCATATGAATTTATTTAGTGATGCCTCCACCCCACACCCTACTCCTTCCTGGGAAGGTCACCAGAGCAACTTGGGAGGAAAATTCTAATCACAAGGTAACCACCTCTTACTTGTCAGATAGTTGGAGACTTCCAACACATAACACACATGCACACAATATATTTAACACATTAATTATATTAAACAGGAGATAAATTCATCTCTATTCTCAGGGTCACTGGTTCCCATACTGATGATACCTGTGAATTTCCCCAGTCATGTGACCTGATATAGCAAACATAAAATTAATGTCCTGTTGGTACACGTACTTTGTAGGGTCCCTTGAGGACCTGTGGCCACAATATCTTCTGTGCAGCAGTTAGCAGTGCGGCTGACTGGGTTCAGTACAGCCCCAAAGACTCTCAAGTGTGATAGGTTATAAGTCTCTCCGCAGATTTAATAGGGCAGGAGGTAACAAGACACACTTCAGGGAATAAGGGAGTCTCCCAAACAATTTTCCCGACTAACTAAAAGATAAGGAGTACTTTTTGCACCTTAGAGACTAACAAATTTATTTGGGCATAAGCTTTCATGAGCTAAAACCCACTTCATCGGATGCATGCAGTGGAAAATACGGTAGGAAGATATATAAATACATAGAACATGAAAAAATGGGGGTTGCCATACCAACTCTAATGAGACTAATCAATTAAGATGGGCTATTATCATCAGGAGAAAAAAACTTGTGTAGTGATAATCAGGATGGCCCATTTCAAACAGTTGACAAGAAGGTGTGAATAACAGTAGGGGGGAAATTAGCATGGGGAAATAGTTTTTAGTGACTCATCCACTCCCAGTCTTATTCAAGCCTAATTTAATGGTGTCCAGTTCGCAAATTAATTCCAGTTCTGCTGTTTCTCGTAGGAGTCTGTTTTTGAAGTTATTGTTGTTGAAAAATTGTGACTTTTATGTCAGTAATAGTGTCCAGGGAGGTTGAAGTGTTCTCCGACTGGTTTTTGAATGTTATAATTCTTGATGTCTGATTTGTGTCCATTTATTCTTTTGCGTAGAGACTGTCCAGTTTGGTCAATGTACATGGTAGAGGGGCATTGCTGGCACATGGCATATATCACATTGGTAGATGTGCAGGTGAATGAGCCCCTGATGGTGTGGCTGATGTGATTAGGTCCTATGATGGTGTCCCTTGAATAGATATGTGGACAGAGTTGGCAACGGGCTTTGTTGCAAGGATAGGTTCCTGGGTTAGTGTTTTTGTTGTGTGATGTGTGGTTGCTGGTGAGTATTTGCTTCAGGTTGGGGGGTTGTCTGTAAGCAAGGACTAGCCTGTTTCCCAAGATCGCTGAGAGTGAGGGATCATCCCTCAGGATAGGTTGTAGATCATTGATGATGTGTTGGAGAGGTGTTAGTTGGGGGCTGAAGCTAGTGGCGTTCTGTTACTTTCTTTGTTGGGCCTGTCCATAGAAGTAGGTGACTTCTGGGTACTCTTCTGGCTTTGTCAATCTGCTTCTTCACTTCAGCAGATTGGTATTGTAATTTTAAGAATGCTTGATAGAGATCTTGTAGGTGTTTGTCTCTGTCTGAGGGATTGGAGCAAATTCGGTTGTATCTTAGGACTTGGCTATAGACAATGGATCGTGTGATGTGTCCTGGATGGAAGCTGGAGGCATGTAGGTAAGTATAGTGGTCAGTAGGTTTCTGGTATAGGGTGGTTTATGTAACCATCACTTATTTGCACTGTAGTGTCCCGGAAGTGGATCTCTTGGACTGGTCCAGGCTGAGGTTGATGGTGGGGTGGAAATTGTTGAAATCGTTGAAATCCAGGTAGAATTCTTCAAGGGCCTCCTTTCTGTGGGTCCATATGATGAAGATGTCATCAATATAGCGCAAGTAGACGAGGGGCACTAGGGGACGAGAGCCGAGGAAGTGTTGTTCTAAGTGAGCCATAAAAATCTTGGCATACTGTGGGGCCGTGAGGGTACCCATAGCAGTGCCGCTGACTTGAAGGTATACATTGTCCCCAAATGTGAAATAGTTGTGGGTGAGGACAAAGTCACAAAGCTCAGCCACGAGGTGTGCTGTGGCCTCATCAGGGATACTCTTCCTGACGGCTTGTAGTCCGTCTTTGTGTGGAATGTTGGTGTAGAGGGTTTCTACATCCATAGTGGCCAGGATGGTGTTTTCTGGAAGATCACCAATGGATTGTACTTTCCTCAGGAAGTCAGTGGTGTCTCGGAGATAGCTAGGAGTGCTGGTAGCGTAGGGCCTGATGAGAGAATCTATATAGCCAGACAATCCTGCTGTCAGGGTGCCAATGCTTGAGATAATGGAGCGTTCAGGATTTCCAGGTTTATGGATCTTGGGTATCAGATAGAATACCCCTGGTCGGGGTTCTAGGGGTGTGTCTGTGCAGATTTGTTCCTGTGCTTTTTCAAGGATTTTCTTAAGCAGATGGTATAATTTCTTTTGGTAACCCTCAGTGGGATCAGAGGGTAATGGCCGGTAGAATGTGGAGTTAGAGAGCCGCCTATCAGCTTCTCGTCCATATTCCAACCTATTCATGATGACGACAGCACCTCCTTTGTCAGCCTTTTTGATTATGATGTCAGAGTTGTTCCTGAGGCTGTGGATGGCCTTGTGTTCTGCATGGCTGAGGTTTTGGGGCAAGTGATGCTGCTTTTCCACAATTTCAGCCCATGCACGTCGGCGGAAGCACTCTATGTAGAACTCCAGTCTGTTGTTTCGACTTACAGGAGGAGTCCACGCAGAATCCTTCTTTTTGTAGTGTTGGTAGGAAGGTTTCTGTGGGTTAGTATGCTGTTCAGAGGTGTGTTGAAAATATTCCTTGAGTCAGAGACCTAAAAAGTAGGATTCTACTTCCACAGAACTGTATCACGTACGTGGGGGTGGAGGGGCAGAAGGAGCGGCCCTGAGATAGGACAGATTCTTCTGCCAGGCTAAGAGTATAGCTGGATAGATTAACAATATTGTTCGGTGGGTTCAGGGCCGGCTCTGGCTTTTTTGCCGCCCCAGGCAAAAAAGCCTCCGGCCGCCCTCCCCCCCCCCACGCGGGAGGGCGGCCGGAGCCCTGGGAGGAGGGCGGCGAGCCCCGTCGGG
>NW_020664393.1:50041003-50081518 GCF_002925995.2 Terrapene triunguis
ATGTAATAGTTTAGATAGTTTAGTGTCCTTTTTCCTTTGTAGAGAAGCAAAGTGTGTGTTGTAACTGGCTTGTCTAGTTTTTGTAAAGTCCAGCCACAAGGAAGTTTGTGTGGAAGGTTGGTTTTTTATGAGAGTCTCCAGTTTTGAGAGCTCATTCTTAATCTTTTCCTGTTTGCTGTATAGGATGTTGATCAGGTGGTTCCGCAGTTTCTTTGAGCGTGTGTGGCACAATCTCTCAGCATAGTCTGTGTGGTATGTAGATTGTAATGGATTTTTTACCTTCAGTCCTTTTGGTATGATGATCATCTGTTTGCATTTGGAAAGGAAGATGATGTCTGACTGTATATATATCTTCCTACTATATTTTCCACTGCATGCATCTAATGAAGTGGGTTTAGCCCATGAAGCTTATGCCCAAATACATTTGTTAGTCTCTAAGGTACCGCAAGTACTCCTCATTCTTTTTGCTGATACAGAGTAACACGGCTACCACTCTGAAAGGAAAAGATGGTGACTCTCAATTCCGCGACGGATCTTCAGGTTCAGAGATGACTATGGACTCCTCATTCACTGCAGAAGACTGATGATCTTTCCTGGCAGGCATCCTCTTTATGCAGGAGTCAGGCTGTGTCTAGTGCCAGGATTTCCCCTCACCACAAAGGGGAGCAGGGCTCAAGGTGCAAATTACACAACTATCCTAAAATCCAAATTTTAGTCTCCCACCCTATCACTGACGTACTCAGGCAGCAGCACTGGACTAGCAGCCTAAGCAGAGCGGCCATGTGGTGACTGATCTTTGCATATCACTGTTAAATGGGGATATTATTACTATCCTATTTCACAGGAACAATGTCAGACTTAATTCATTAATACTTATAATTGCTTTGAGATCTATAAAGGGTCCTAGATATGTGTAATGTATTAGTATGTAATTGAATATTGCTTGCAAAGCCCTTCTGACTTTATCAAATTCAAACTCTCTAAGTATATGTATTTATTTTCCAGATTATGTTAAATGAATAACTTCAGTATTCAGTTAAACTACTGATAGGCTCAAATTGTACTTTAAAGTTTATTTTTAAAAATGCCAATTTAGCATGTCTAAAACTCAGCAGGAAATAAAATGCAATCAGCAACACAGTGGTTTTTCAATGTGGGGGAGAGAGCATGTGGTCCCTACTTAATTTGTTAAATGATGGAAATATATGCACACAGCAGAAACTCACTAATTTGCCCTCACTAATCTGCACACTCTGTAATTCCAGGCACCAAAAAAAAAAAAAAAAAAAAAAATCATCCTTTTCTTCTTCTCAGTAAAGATTGAACTGCAGAGTGTTGTGAGGTCTCCTATTACTGAGAATCCATCATTTTGCAAAATATGCTGCATAGAATATGTGTCTGCTATGAAGAATTATTTTAGATTATGAAATCTAAAAGATGCTTGTCAAATAAACAACAAAACAGATTGATTCAATATCCTTTTTTATGGTTTGTTTATTTACTTACAAAATCTAGTAACTTGAAATGCGTGTCGGGAAATTTCAGCTGTGGGTATGTGTATTTAATAATAGACATATATTTTAGACATTATTTCTAGTGCAAGAAGAAGCTGGCACTTGAGCCTTAATCTCAGCTAATTGTACTGAAGTACTAAAAAGAGAGTCTCTCAAGTCTAGAAACCAACCCTTTCAAAATATCCCTGCCATGCTTTCTCAAATACTGTTCCTTATGCCTGGAGTTTACTCCCTGAATTAATCTGAAAGGCCATGGTGCCCTCCTCTTCGTGTTCAAATCTTTCATTAAAACCTATCTCTATTGTGAAGCCTGTGAGAAATCAGCCAACTCAGAATGCCTGGATTATGCATTGACCAGGGATTTTAGATATGGTGTCTGTTTTTAAGTATAAGGTGATTTGGAAGCATGCAAAAGCTGCCTATGCAAGTGTATGACCTTATTTATTGCTACCCTCATTCTCACTCCCTCAACTCCATAGCTTTATCTCTTTTCATAGACACTTGTGTGTTTTCTGGAATTAGATTCTCTTAATTTATTTGCACAATGGCTAGCTGTGATGGGGGGTGTATTCCCACATTGGCGACTAAAGTGGCCTGAGAGTTCAGTTAACCGACTGGGTTATACATGGAGCATTAGGCATAACTGGTAATTAAACTGAGCTAGGGAGCTGGGCCTTCATAAAGGAAGGAACAAAGGGCTGCTGGAGAAAGGGCCCAAGTAAGAAGTAGATGGGAGCTTTCTCTCTTGGGTAGAGGGCTGAAAGAAGCACAGGAGGTTTAGAGACAGGCCTGAGCCAGGAAAAAACCTACAAGGCTATGTTCTGAAATAAGAGGAAGAGAGAACTTTCTAGAAATGAAGCAGAGATCAAAGCTGGAAGTCTGACTGGAGACAGGCAGGTCAGGGACTACCACCTACCTGAAATCCTGGAGAGAGAGAGAGAGAGAGAGAGAGAGAAACCCAGGATCTTGAATCAGTAGTTAGAAAGACCAGTAGTAGATGGTTTGAAGCTGGGGCTAGCCTGCGAAGAAGATGGCAGCTACTAGCTGAGCCCAGACAGGCTGAAAATTCAGTTGTTTTGTTATTTTCTGATGGACTTTTAGTGAAAGATTCTTAGGTCCTACAAAGTGTTGGACTATGTCGCTTGGCTGAAGGGCCAGGTCATGCCAATGGCCAAAATAGGCCAAAAACGGCATGTAGAAGACTTAGGCACCGCTGTCTCAATACCACATACAGCCATCAGAGAGTGTGGTATTATATGTCCAACTATATAATACTGTTAACTCCATAGCAGTTTCAGTTCTCTGGCCATGAAAACACATCTTGGAGCTGTTAATTAAGCAGCATGGGAGAAGGCTTTTGGTGAGGCTTAGTTTGGCTCTGTAACATAAAGACCACTCTACTATTTGGACCAGAAGTTGGAGGCATGCCATTTTTTCATTAAATATATGGGAATTGTGTTTCCTTTCTAACTGTATTTGTGCTGATCCTTTCTTTTCTTAAAGTAAGACAGGTAAAGTCTTGCTAAAAATATTTTAAAACTATGCATAAAACCAAGTATGCAACATTTTATAGTTGAAGAAAATTACTCTTAAAGGCAGAACAGGAATAATAATATGTTACTTAAACAATACTTTCAGTGCATCAAAGTTATATTTGAAAATTAGTTATCAAAGTATGTGAAATGTACTTTGAGCATTAAACAAATAAATCTGTAAAAGAAAAACACTTTTTTTTAAATGGTGTTTTCAGATTATATCATTAACCATTTCAGGTGGCTGGGCACATATGTATGTTGCCCAGGATTTTAAAAAACTCACTAGTGATTATGGATGTGTCTATTGTTGGGTGCACCAGCTTGACATACTCTAAAGGGGCCTGATTACTTGAAAGTGGATGCTTAACATTGTCTGAAGATGGGCACCCTAAATTCTTTGTCATGGGTAGAAATCCTTGCTGTTTTCTGTTTCACTTTTCATGTCTTTCTAACTACTGATTCCCATGTCTGTTCCGTTCTATTTAATTTACAGCTTTCTTAAAGTCATCTTTTCCATGTTCCCAAAACTGAAACGGGGTCAGCTGTATAAAGTGACTGGGTATGTGATGTAAATGCACATATTGTCTCTTTGTGGGTATGCTGTATTGCCAAGATAGGTTAGTGGGTATGGACCCCACCAGAACTTGGATTAGAAATAGCTCATCTGGGTGAGAAGGAGGATTATTGAAAAGGAAATTCCAGGGTATATTGAAATGGGACTTGCAAATTAACAATTTTTAACCCAATGTAAACATAGATACAGAAAATTAAGTACAGATTTTGATTGACAGGCTGAAATTGATGAAAGTTGAATCAGTGCTTGGGGTAGTTTTCATTCTCCTTTATTCTGTGAAAACTATCTGCTGTATTGATGGTTATGTAAAGAGAGTTTACATACTATAAACCTGATCATGTAGTCCTTGTGCGAGCCGGACACCCACTGAAGCTGATGAATTGTGCTGTGAGGCACACTGTGGGCCTTTTCCTTGGAATTTTTTATTTTACTGAACTTTGGACTTCAGTTTTCCCTCGGCAAAACAAGCTATCTACATAACCTAAAATTACTTAAATTCTGGCAGTGAAACAATTAATTCCTGCATAACTTACATTGGCTGTTTGGACTTGAGTGGTGGTCTTAAATTATCCTTTGTATTATTAATGCTTTACTCAAATGTAAATGTCCACAATGTTTATTTCTAATATTATTTATTTGCTTAAATTGTTTTTTCATGTTGACTCTTTGGTTTTTATTAATATTTTTGACTTAAAAATCATTTTGTAAACAAAATTGTCTAAAGCTGAATGTATGTAAAATTAGACAGATGCTCATGAGTTGGGACCTTATAATCCTTGGTTGTACAGTACAGGAAGGAAGTCTGCTAAAGATGTAGTGCCCTAAGTACATATTATTAATATTCACACACTTCTTTATCCTATAATTAAGGACCTACTTAATTGGCAATATTGCGGAAAATGCAGATCCTGCAATGTTAGGCTTCCATTGCAATTTTGATTTTAATTAGCTTACTCTGAACAGTCCATAATTTTGCATACATATTGAGGTTTGCAACACACTTTTTTCCCCATTAGCTCGGTAGAGCTCCATTATCTGATCTGACAATGGCTGGGGCTCAGGTTGTCAGCCCCACGCATTAATGTCTGTAATATAGTTGCAGTAAAATGTCTGGTTATCAAAAAAATTAGCAGGCATAACATAATACTTGAGTGTTTATATTGTTTCAGCAATTTTTTTAAGCAAATAGGTCTTCTCTGGCTTTTTCAAACTATCATAATTAATAAAGGTCATTATTATTGTTCCATGATTTTCCATGTCTTGTCCACAACTCAGCCACAATTGTTTGACAATCATCCTGAAATTCAAGTAGGGCCTTAAATATAATAGATTAAATATTTAAAGTGAACTAATCAGTACAGTCAGAAAGTGGCGTTACATCCTTATTCTCAGCCTGCCATAGAAAAGGGGGAAGTGGAGTCTGAGGAAATAAAAACTGTAGAAAAAAGAGGCTCTCAGGTGTCCTCCTGCACAGGGACCTGATCCAGTGCCCACCGAAGTCAATGGAAAGATTCCCATTAATTCCACTGGGCTTTGGATCAGTCCCAGGTGAAGGATGTAAGAGAGCATGAGTAAGTTTATCTCTTGTCTGCTAGTTGGTTCAATATGAGCTAAAGGATGGACAAGGAGGCATTTGGTCATGCTGGCAGCATCTTATTCTAAATATAGGAAATCTCCTGCTCAAAAACTGCATTTGACCAAATGTGTCTAACTCATGAGGTCTAGGATAATGTAAAAATGGGAATGGTGTTTGGTCACTCTACTTCACGTTACATTTCCTGAAATGTAGAAAGACAGTTTTTCACACTGGATCTTGGAGTTACTGAGGCTTAACACCTTGAATATCTTCAGAGCCCAGGTGGATGACAACTCTTCTAAGGGTACGGCTTCACTACCCGCCGTATCGGCGGGTAGCAATCGATTTATCCGGGATCGATATATCGCATCTCGTTAAGACGCGATATATCGATCCCCAAACGCGCTCACCGTCGACTCCGGAACTCCATCAGAGCGAGCGGCGGTAGCGCAGTCAACGGGGGAGCCGCGGCCGTCGATCCCGCGCCGTGTGGACCCCAGGTCCGCAGCTGAAGTTGCGTATCTTAGATCAATTCCCCTCTCCCCCTCCGCCCCCCAGGAGTAGACCAGCCCTAAGTTAGCTCAGGATCTCATGACTGATTTGGCATTCAGGAGGCAATTGTAGGAGGTTTCTAGTTCAATGACATGAAGCTGATCAAACTCTGGGCCTTCATGATGGGATCGTGACTTTGCTCAGAAAGGGTGTCTCCATGCATAATGGATGTTATGGAAGAAAGCACAATGTTATTTGTTGGAGATGACTGGCCTGCTGTGCTCACATCGCTGATGGAGCAGTAGGGATAGGAAGGATCCTAAGCACAAAACCTATTATACACATACTACTTCTGTCTGCCTAGGTAATGTAATTAGGGGATTGAAATGTAAATTTGGGCAAAATCTAGTTCACCTTGCTCATACAAGTAGTGCCTTATTTTAAGGGCCCTGCTTGAATGAGTAAGGGAAAAACTTAATCTAAGGTGGAGAGAATTTAGGTGTCATCTCTGACTTGCTGTGTCATATGGGCATGTTCTGAATGGATATAATCTTGAGGTATCCAAGAAAACAACCTGCCAGTGACACTATGCATAGTTATGAGGAAAGGATCTTCTTTTCTCATTTTAGCATCTGAGTTTGAAAAGTTCTGAGGATTATCTGAGCATTTTCAAAATTTAATGTCAGGATGACTGTGATAAAAGGATGAGATAGTAGAAAATAAGAGACATTCGTGTCAATAATTGAACGAGATTGCCCAACGTAATTACTGTATTCTTCGCTTATGTGATTCTTCGCTTATGTGATTTTTTAAAAAATCTTTTTATGTAAAATTCATTGTGTCTATAAGTAAGTGCATGTATTTGATTTTCTGTCTCTTTTACCCCTTGAGTGATATGCCCATGGCATGTGCAAGTTTATGCCTTTATTGTTTGTCCAATCTTTTCAATACAGGAATAGACTTAACATTTTATAGCCTGCAGCCATATACTGGATGACTAGGGTACTCCAAAGGTTAGCCCTTCATCATAAAAACGTTGTTTTTTGTTTCTCTTCTGAGCCTTAAAGAAATACTAATGAAAGTTGCTTTTTCTGTTATGGGAATTTTGTGTTCAGTGCTGAAAATGAAAATAGGTAAAGAGAGCTGCAGAAAGGAGGGCAAATTGTTAAATGTACTCACTGTTCTTTGATACTTAAGAATATCTCATCATGTCTGTTAGTATTGACCTTGGGCCAGATTCTGCAGCATGCTGAGTGCCACTAGCTGTCATTGACTCCAGTGTGAATGCTGAGTGTTCACCACACAGTAGTGGATAAGGAGAGTCTATAGTTAATAGTCAATTTAATTTTAAATATTAACATGCTATGAAAATGATGGTAAGGTATGGTCTCCTTTTACCTTCAGTGATCTGATTCATTTCTGATCAGTTTATAGAAAATTTTCTTCACTAATAAAACTAAAATTATTCAAGAACACCACAACCTGAATAAAACACATTAAAAATAAAAACTCCATACTCTTGGACTTTAGTGTACAAACACACTGAGTGGCACATGTACAGCAGAAAAATATTAATAATAAAAACAGCATTCTCAGAAATAAACTATTTTAATCACTCCTGAAATAGAGAGAAAATAGGAAGAGAAGAGAAATATAGAAAAGAGTAAGTAAATCATGAACATGAATTTAATTTACATTGTTATGGTCATACAAAGCACACGGGATCTTTATAGAGGAAGGTAAATACACAGCATTTATTGAGAATACCACAGTTAGCATACGCTTTTTAGACACACACACACTCTCTCTCTCTCTCTCTCTCTCTCTCACACATACACTCTCTCTCTCTCTCTCTCTCTCTCTCTCTCTCTCTCTCTCTCTCTCTCTCTCTCCCCCCTGCCAGTGATGTTCATAGTTACTAGTCTGTTGTAGCTTGAGTCAATCTAATGGCCAGTTAGATTGAGCACCAGTGGGGAGCTGGGTTCTGTCGGTCGCGATCCGATGCTCCAAGGCTTTGCAGGACTCAACCCAGCATTCCATGGCAAAACACCCCAGCTTTATAGTTGTAAATTCTCATTTGAGTTCATGCATTTTGCAATGTCATTCTGTAATCATTAGTCCTTAAGTGGTGTTATCATTTGATGGTTATTGTCGGGCTTCCCATCGTTATCTCTTATTTGTTGTCTCACCTTCGGGGGTGCCTGCCTCACCTCTGAGGTCGTCAATGCTGCTAACATATTTTAACATCGGATACAATGGATGTTTTCTGATTGTCTCCTGGTCTTTCCAAGTCTCTCACTTCTTCTTGACCATCTGGACATTTGTGATGGCTTTCACACCTTATCTTTTTCTAATGCATGCATTCCTCATTTACACAAACAATCTCTTACAGAAACCCAAAGGTATGCATCCGAAGAAGTGGGTTGTAGCCCACGAAAGCTTATGCTCTAATAAATTTGTTAGTCTCTAAGGTGCCACAAGTACTCCTGTTCTTTTTCCAAAGGTATACAGACAGCAGTATTGTATATTCAGCAGTATACATTGTAAATCAAGCCTTGCTAAATCTTATAACTAAAACAATTCACATTAGGGCTTCAGGCTCTCAACATTCCTCTAATCTTCTTAACATAGATACAATAGAGAATCCTGTCTCTTACAGATTAGGAAGTAATACATATAGGAAACCATAGTAGCTTTATAACTTATTCTAAAACAAAAGGGTGACCATAATCACTCATAAGGATTGTTCTGGTCTGTCATTCCTTTCTGCTATTCAAAAGGGGTGGCTGACAGGATGAAATTAAAGCATACATTAATTCTCATAGTACGTTATAAAATCCAGCTCCTACAACATTCTCTGTTGTATTTATGATTGCTGTGAAATCCTCCAAAATCTCATAAGACTGTTTTAAAATAATCATTCATGCAGTACATTAGCTCTTAAAAAGATACCATTTCATCTGAGAGTTTGAACTAATTTCATGGTGTTCATGGGAATAGAACTTCCAGTCTGTGCAAGAATAACCTTTTTGAAGAACTTAAGTAGTACTACCATAGCTAATGATCTCTCCTTCTGCAACTGGGAAAGATAATTAATTTTGATAAAATTGGCAATTGAAGTACATCAGATTCTCATTAACTGAGTGTATGTCTACATTAGAAATGTAAGTTGATCTATTTTTACTGCGGTGGTGAATGTCCACACCACCCTTCTTGGGTCGGTGGTGCGTGTCCTCACCAGGAGCACTTCCACTGGCCTAAGAAGGGCAGTGTGGGGAGCTGAGAGCTCAGGCTCCTGGCAGGCTGCCCTCCTCCCTGTTCTCCCCCAGGAGTGGGGGAAATGGCCTGGGACTTCTCCCCTCCCTGTTCCCACCAGGAGCTGGGGGAAGCCGCCGGGGCTTCTTGTCCCAGCTCCCAGCAGATTCCAGCTGCCAAGCTCTCCAGGGGAGCTGGGAGCAGCTCATGCCGTGAAATTGACAAGACAGCCAACAGCCCAGATAAGGGCTGCAATGCCTACACAGACACTGTGTCGCCCTAGCTATACGAACCTAGGCCTTACACCTCTCATGGAGGTGGAGTTGTTATGTTGGTGTAGTAGGGCACTTACATCGGTGGGAGGAAGGCTGTAGTGTAGACACTGACATTATTAGGTCGACATAAGCTGCCTTATGTTGATCTACCTGTGTAGTGTAAACAATCCAGAGGCACCTCAATGGTCAGCCTGTAATACTAATAAGGTGGCTGACTCATCCTGAAATAAACCTGATTTAAGTAAATGACTTGAATGGGTTTGGGATCAGGTCCTAGGAGAATAGCCAGTTTAGAAAAAAAATAATATACTTAAGTAAAATATTATGCTGGTTAGAAAGATACTCACTGTATGTCACCTTTTATTTGGTCTTAATTTCTTCTTCTTTGAAGCTTTATTTGGCACTACTCTATTAAATATCAGATCATCTGTCCCTTTCCTAATGGTTCCTAACATTCTGGTAGGTGCAAGCTCAGAGGAAGAGTTTGAAAAGTCTCCGTATATTCAGTGAAGAATAGTAAACTGAATATTAAGTAAACATCGTCCTGATGATGATGTAGGAAGGGAGGGAAGCATAACAGCATATGGTTGTGTAGTACAATGGGGTAGATGGGAAGTGATGCTTAGAGAGAGGGAGATTCCATTCTAAAGCATCTATGGTATGAGTAAACATTCACAGTGCTGATTGGTATTTTGAATTACAACAAATGCAGAAAATTTGCATATCTCTTATTTTAATGGATGTTTCATTTTATTCATTGTTTTTTAGTAGGCATCATCTGTTTCATTATTTGTTGTTCTCTAATCCTGAAAACATAATGCCCATACCATATGTTGTGGTGTTTGTATTCAAACAATATGGAGACAAAGAAGAGTTTTATACTTTGCCTCAGACTGATTTCTGTCCTATTTTGTTTTACTGTAAGAAGCAGAGATTAATCTGTGGAGACTTTAAGAATAAAGTCCAATCCTGATGAGGGAATTTGTAATATAATGCATTTTATGCTGTTATTCAGAACACTTGAGTGGAATGATTGGAGTCTTTTGCACTGAGCATTCTTATTAATGAAGAAATATAAATAAATATTTTGTCAGGGCTGACTACATGAGGATAAAGTGCTAATTCAGAGCCACACTGAAAGATGATGGAAGCTGGTTCTTAGAGACAAGTGAGTTTATGGACAAAGAATACAGGCATGCCAGAAGCAGGCACTGGATGACAGGGGCTGAATACCTCGATAAATTGCCCAGTAGTGTTCATTTCCTTTTAAGCATCTGGCACCAGCCACTGTTGGAAGATAGAATACTGGGCTAGATAGACCATTGGTCTGACTCAGTATGGCCATTCGTGTTCATGAATGTTTGTGATGAGCTAAATTATCTTGCTTGTCCAAGTATGCACTCATATCTATGAGAACCAAATGGTTAGTAATTCTTGCCTACAACTCCTAAAATATGTTGTCTAGCTGAAGCAGAGCAAGATGGTTTGGAGTCAGGTTAGGGTAGAATGCTAATGACAAATGAAAGACCAAAACATTAGTGGAGCTTTAGAAAATGTCCTCCTTCCCGTTGAAAACACCCTGGTATTTTATTGAATGTGCAACAGACGCAATAAACCCAAATCTGTAGTTGCTTTTGAAGATTTAATGATGTCACTAATAGGACCAGTTATTTTGAATAAAGCTTTAGAAGCAATTAAAAATATGATGCACTCTTCCTTAAACAAATAGAGTATTTTCATTTGAATTTTGTGCTTCCCTTAGCTTTGGGACCTTTTCTGACAGTATGAGAGAAGTTGTTCACTTTGGTACTTTTTAAAATTAATTTTGTTGTCTTAATTGAAATGGTATTTGCATTTTTATAAGATCTTAGCATGATTTATTTCCTTAATATGGTGTAATAAGATTTCATACTTTGGGATGTATGATTGTTGCCTCACAGAACATTCTTATAAACAAGATGTTTAATCTCAGTTAACACTTTATATAAATTTTTAAATGTACTCAAGTAAATAATTTACCTGCCTTACTCCAAAATATTACAATTCCAATCACTTCTTCCCCCTCTTTAAGATGCATTCTGAAATGGAAGGTTCTTAGTACACCTTTTGGCTCTGGTACCAAGAATAAATGGTAATGAAAATGCTTTATAATGAATGGTTAAGGGACAAGGAATTGATACCCCCCCCCCCATACACTTCTCTCTTCTTCTAAAAAATTAAACGCATTGGACTCAATCCTTCCTGTGCTGAGCTCACCCTGAACACAGTGGAGTGGAAGCAGCAAAGGTGGCTCTGAACCAAGGGTTATCAACCTTTTTCTTTCTGAGTCCCTCCCCTCCCTCCCCCCACCCCCCGCCATGCTTTAAGCACTCCATGGCCAGCACAGGAGAGGGGAGCCTTGCAGCTCCAGGCTTCAGCTGCCAGGTGTGTGGGGGCCCTCGGGCATAGGTGTATTTTGATTTCTATTTTGGAGGGGCAGGGCCTGGTGGAGTTCGAGCCAGCTCTGCACGGTAGGTGCCACCTCCACCCCCTCGCTCACCTCAGCAGGCCACACTATCTGGGTTGTGGGGGCACAACCAAAAATTGTAACTCAAAGGGGGGGCTCAGCTCAAAAATCTAAAAAACGCTCCGAGTGCAGGCAGGGGTTAGCTAGGACCTGTGTGCGGGGGGAGGGGTGGCTTGGGGCTCTGTGTGGGCGGCGGGTAGCTAGGGGTTCGGTGCGGGTAAGGGGGTAGCTAGGGGCTGTGAGGCCTCCCTGGGGTTGCTACTCCCTGAGGGCTTTACTGGCCCCAGAGCTGGGTCCCCCCACCTATGCACCTCTTAGTGGCCGTGAACAGTGAAAGGGGGCTGAGAGTTGAGGAGCAGCTGCAGCCCCAGGCTCTAGCAGCAGCAGACAGGGAGGGTCACAGCTGCCTGCTCCATGGCACCAGCCAGAGCAGCCGCTGCCCCGCAGTGCCCGGCTTCGGCTTCCCACTTCTGACCTGGCCAGGTGTTGGGGCCTTGTGCAGTGGGAGAAGAGGAGGGGTGTGTGTGTGTGTGTGTGTGTGTGTGTGGCTGCCTCCAGGACTGCCCGTTCTGGTTAAGACACTGTAGTTTGGGCAAGCAACCCCCACCCCGCTCTCTTCCAACTCTGCCCATGGGTTTGAAGCTTCTGCCCCTCAAACCAGCTCGCAGCCCCCCAGTTGAGAACCACTGGTCTAAATGAGGATGATTCTTGGGGCACAAGTCAGAGCAGCTACAGACAAACAAATGAATAGGAAGTGGGGAAAGAGCTGGAGGGGATTGTTGAAAAGGAACTTTGTTTCCTTTGGTCCAAGTGGAGTGAGACTGAAGTGAAGAAACAGAGAGGAAGCAGGAAAGAGTGGGAGCAAGTAGCAAGTCAGCAGACAAGAGAATGTCCCAAAGCAAAAACCTCTAGAAAGCATACGCCCCTGACATCATAATAGTTCAATGTTGCTTGCTGAGATTGCTTCAGTAGCTGTTTCCCTTGGCTTATGTTTCTACCCTGAGCTGGCTCAACCTTGGATTCTCCCTTCCCAGAGTCCACTGGACTTGGGTTAGGGTGGAGCTGTATGGGGTTTTGTGCCCCGCCCCCATTCAAGGGCATTTGTGATGCACAGTTCAAGGGTATTGGTGGGATACCTGAATAGGCCACCCTGGCTCCCACTGGTGCTGCTGTGTCTGCTGAAACTGCTTCTGTAGCTGACTTGACACTGCCCCATATACAATCAGTGACACACTGTAACCCTGAGTGCTTCTGTGCTGTTCAGCTTTGACTTAGAGCCCTGATACCAGCAGCATGTTCACAGCACAATGACCTCACCCTGCCTTCCACTAGCCTAGTTACTCCCTGCAGGATGACACCAACAGCTCTCCAGTCCCCCAAAACCATCTCCCCTGCAGGGGCCATTCCCTATCATTGGACTTTCACAGAAGCTGTTAGGTTTGCTGCCTCCAAAAAGACAGAGTATACACACCAGCCTGGTAGTTTAGCTACTTAGCTACTTCACCCTTCAGTTTGATACACAGTACTGAGATGGCTTTGTAATAAAACAGGAATAATTTTATTAACTGTTTAAAACAGACCTTTAAATGATAAGAACAGAAGACACAGATATAGTTACAAGTAAAGCAAAACACAACATGTATTCTAGTGACTAAAACTTTAGCAAGTTGCAATCTTTTGTCTAAGCAGGTTTCTCACCTATATTCAGTTCCAGCTACTCCTGGTTTTCAGGCCAAAAGGATCTGCTTTTCATGTGTTGAAAGGATGCCACTCCCCTTTGCTCCCCAAAGGATGCCAACATGGCTTTCTGCTTCTGTTTATATTTCCCAAAGTCTATTTTCTCTGTTTCAAGAACCAGGAAAGCTTCCGGCAGGGAGGGGGTACAAGCTCCATTGAACATTGTGATCATTAAGCGGTCTTCTCCTCCAACTCCTCACTTATTTAGCTTGATGCTTTCTTTTGTTGATTAATATATGCTGGTGAGCATATATAAATATCCTATGAATAATAGGTATTATCTGCATCATATATATTAGTATGCATTAAGCACAAATATTATAGATGTTATATAGCCCAAATTGGCCTATGATTTTCATATAACTTGCTCACTTATGCTAAATATCTCATAACTTCTTGCATTCACTGAAGTAAGTTTTGGCTTGAGCAAATAAGAAAGCTGTCAAGATCATGACAGATGAATGTTTACCATAGCATCAGAAAGGGAATCACTCTCTCAGGTCTGTACTGGAATATCCCAAAGAAGAGAACAAGGCACAATTGTTCGACCCTAATACAGACCTAGAAAGTGCCTTCACACTCTTTGGTACCTGAAATGCATGTGTTCAAAACAAAGAGTTAAGTGGTACACCATGGTACCAGAAAAATAAGGTAGGAAGCTATATGTCATCTGAAACTTGATTTAACACCTTTCACTTTTGAACAGGTTGGGTATGAAAAAGATGACTCTAGGTATGTAACTTTGGGATCACATCTTCTGCATAAGGTGAATGTAACAACACTATGCAAGACAGTTTCCAAGAGACTGGCATCATGTAGAACCTTTTTCCTGTACTATACAGGACCCTCTGTTGCTTTTTATATTATTACTGACTTCTAGCAATAAACTTGACTGACATTGGTTATTTGGTCTCTTGAATATATTTCATAACAAACCAAAGTGTAGTCAAGCAATTGATTAAACAGTTTCTCAACAGTTTACCTTATACGTAGATTTACTTTTCATTGTCCTCCGTGGTGTTACCTAGCTCAACTTATATTGGAGGCATAGAAAAACTGATGAAACAACATTCCTTTGCTAGGACAAGCTTGTCTTATGCTCTGTTTGCAAAATGCCTTTTAAGAACCTATTTCCAGCACAAATCTAAAATTCTTTATACACTGCCCATACATACATCATTCAATAATATGAATGACCAGCATGTTACTGGTCTGTAATGTAACCTTTTAGATACACTCACTGCCCCAACATACTGTTGTCATAATCTGTTTCTGGTCTGGTATGGTGTGCCCTCTGCCATTTGACATTGAGGGACTCCTTAGATCTCTCTCTCTCTCTCTCATACACACACCTTTATTGTTTTCAATGAATTTACACAGGTGTAAGTGATAAAGAGGAATTGATCACAGAACTAAAAATAGTGGTTACTTAGGTGCAAGTGATCATGACTTGATTACATTTGTTAGATGTAAAAGTTCCAACTTGTAAAATATCTATATGGTGCTTTAAAAAGGGCAATTTCACAAAACTTTAAACAATTATGAGTCAAAACAGCTGGGAGAGGAAAAACCTAAACAGTAAAATATGAATGATAATTGGGAACTGTTTTAAAGAACATTTGTATTAGATGCCCATATGCCACAACAGACAGGGATGGCTCTGGTGGTTTAAAAAATTCAGCCCTGCTTAGAGCAGATGTGAAAGCAGAGGGGGGGAAAAAGGTGGGAGGGGTTAATAGCACCGAATATAAATTAAACACTGGGAATTATAGAAAATTGATAAGGGAAGCAAAAAGACAAGTTGAAATTTGTGGTCAACAGAGTTAGGGACAATAAGAATTTGTTTTAAAGTACATTAGGAAGAAAATAGACCAATACCATTGTTAAGATCTATTACTAGAAGGAAATGGTAAGTGGTCAATAATAGTATAGAAAAGACCAAAGTATTCAGTAAATATTTCTGCTCTGTTTTGGGGGGAAAAAGCAAGATGATGTATTCATCTACAATAGGATCCCATTCCAACAGGATATAAAGAGGATGTTAAACTTTTAAAAATCAGCGGAGGAAGTTCCTAGAAGATTACATAAAAACTAATGTTGGACCAATATTTAAAAAGGATAAATGGGATGATCCAGGTAATTACAAGACTGTCTAACACCAATCCTGGGCAAGATAATGGAATGGCCAGTACAGGCTGATTAATTAAAGGAAGGTAATTCACTAAATGAGTCTTTCTTTAAATAAATTTAACCATAAATAAAGCTACGATTTAGTCACAGGTATTTTTAGTAAAAGTATTGGATAAGTCATGGGCAATAAACAAAGTCACAGCCCCAAAATTAAATCTTAAATGTTTTGGGGGCACTCCTGTGGACGCTGCTGCTCTGGGGGAGGGCGCTCCTGTGCATGCTGCTGCTCCTGGCAGTCCGAGGCAGCGCCCAGGACCAGTTGCCTGAGCAATGGCCGGTGCGGCTGGCCCCAGTGCCACCCAGTTGCTCGGGTGGCCCTGGGGTCAGCCACACTGGCCACTTCAGAAGTCACGGAGATCCTCTACAATTTATTCTAGGGAAATGGTGAGATCAGCTACCCATGTGCTCCCTTGTTGCTGGGCGTGGGGGGGGGGGGCTCTGCACTGCTTTGCTAACAATTTCTCCCTCAACGGGCTTCTTAAACTCCACACAAACTTTTCTTATCAATTCACCAGTGTGACACAGGGACCCATTGGTGGTTCATGACTCTATCAACAACTCTTGGCAGGCCTGATAATACTTACTTCACCTAGCATACTGTTGTCATGTTACCCAAAAGATAGCAAGTAATATTACTAGAAAACTAATAACCCACTGATCATTAATAGTCTTGCACGATGTAGGTACTAGGTATGTACAAAGAGTTATGTGCTAGAATTATGCTCTTAAAATCTGTTTGGCAAGCAGTGTATAAGACCAGTCTGCCGTAGCATTGTGTATTTGCTCAGCTGAACAGGCAAATGAAGATGCGTGGTAAACCAAAGCCATCAAAACAATAAGGGGAGGATGTAATGTCTCAACTGTCGGGAGGACCCGGCATGAAGTCCGCATCAGACAGCATGGCGTCTTTTCCCAGAAGCACTAAAGGAACTTCATCTGAGAATACACTTCAGTGGCTTATTAGACTATAAAGACAGGGGCTCTGAACCAAAGTAATAGAATCAATTAATTTTATACAATATTAGAGCATTCTAAAAGTACATCAAGTAAGGTCTTTTATGAAAGCTAATGAGACACTGCTGATTAATATCATTGTAAAATATATGTATTAGCACTACAAGAGCACTATAAATACTGACTGAGATTATGCTTTAAGTCTGTGACCAAACAAAGGGAGAAACAGACTTTGTCCTGGGAGGGAAGGCAGCTATCTACCTGTCTCCAATTAAATTAAACAAAGTGCAACCAAAACCAATGGATGCCCTATTTATATACAAATCGGCAGGGGGGTGGGAAGCGCACTGGAAGAGAAGAACAGCATGAAGTCATCCTGACTCTGGGGACAAAACAGTGAGTTTGGGAAGATATAAGGAGGAAGAAGCCATCTTGGTATCCATCAATGGACAGACACAAGGGACCAGAGGACTTGCAAGCTGATAAAGACGGACATTTCAGCCAAGGGAGTTGAAGTCTCTGGCAACTGAATATAGATGAGAAACCTGCTTAAGCAAAGATCTTTCACTTAGGAAGACAAGGGAAACCAGCACCTTGCACTTCGGTGGAAGGTCCTGACAGAAAGTCAGCTATGGCTGGAAAGAAAAGCGATTTGATAAGAAATCTATCTTTTAATCACAGCTGCAGTATAACTTAAGTCTTAGCTGCTAGAAAGTGTATTTTACTTATATTTTCTTGTAATCATCTGGTCTTTATCTCTTGTACTTGAACTCACTTAAAATGTCTTTAACATAAAACAAGCTTACTAACAACGTAAACCAGCCCAGTGCTGGGTTTGAACTGAAGTGATTGTTAACTCTAGTTACAGCTACAAGCTGCTCTGCTTTTATCTCTTCAGAGGAACAACAGGGGACTTTTTTTTCCTCTGAATGTTCCAGGAGAAGGCTGGAAAATGTCAGGGTAAACTGTGTGGGGGAGATTCAGGGATCACTCTGCAAGTAGTAGCCAACGCTGGTGGAGACTGGAATGTGGCTGTGGTGTAACAAGCAGACTGCTGGAGTCAGAGTTCACACACACACACACACACACACACACAATGCTTGTGTGCTGGCAGGGAACATCCAGACAAGTGAGCTACAGCAGCAGAGCATTTTAAGGCACTCAAGGTTACAACTTCTGACTAGTTTAGTTTGAACCCCAAAATGTGACAACCACCCCTTCTCCGGGATCTGAGTTAATTCAGATAAATAAAACTCAAAATCCAAAAACACAGTCCATCCGTTTTACCCTCTCATTGGGTCACTCCTAAGCTTTTCCTGCCTGAAGTCTCAGTAGGGAAACCCCATGTCGCAGGTCTTTCTTCTGGAGCCTGCTCACTCCCAGATTCCTCCAATTCACCCTACTCCCAGGCCTTAGCTGCCTGGACCCTCTGGTTTCTGGCTCTAGTCTCCAAATCTCTTGGTCTTCCCTTCAGAAGCCTTTCTTACTTCCTGCAGTTTCCTGAACTTCACTGCAGCTACCTGCTGTCTTTAATAGGGAATTACCTGATCCAACCGAGGTGTGCCTCTTCAGTAATCATGACTGGCTAGCTCCAGGGCTTCCAGCCCTTAAGGGGCAAGCTACCCTATTACAAGAAGGAATGTGCTTGTACTTAGTAATGTGTTTAGGACTCTGAGCATGGTCATTTGGTCAAATCCACACTTCTGCCTCTTTTGAGGTAGAAGAAAGGGGGACCTGATGACATTGTCCCCTGCTTCAAATCAGGTTACAAGGTCACAGCACAGGGGCAGAGCATTGGGACTCCTATGTCACAGTAAGCTGAAGGCACTGGATTTCCCTGATCTGGCTCTGCATACCACTTGATTGTGATCTGCGTTCCACCAATGGTACTCATACCACAATTTGAGAACTGAGAGAGTGCAATATTTCAGTAAATCTTCTATCACTTCATGACCATATGTAATGGGGCACAAAGCAGCAATATAATGAAAGAAGAAAAAATAAAAACCATTTCTGTGAACTGTCTTCAGTGGTTAACATTAGAAAATTCATTCTATTTACAGTAATTAGATTTCACACTAAAACTATCTACCTGTCTCCAATGAAATTAAGCAAGGTGCGACCAAAAACAATGGAAGCCCTATTTATATATGAATCAGCAGGGGGATAGGAAGGCCACAGGAAGGGAAGAATAGCGTGAGGTCATCCTGAATCTCTTTTTGTGAATTCTCAAGAAAAGCAATCAAACTTGTTTTAGAAATTTGTTTTGGGGGGGGTTTAGTTCTGCAACTCCTATGCAGAGTAGCACTTCTGAGTGCAGTCCCATTAATTTCAGGGGGACTAGTTGTGTGGGTAAATATTGCTCAACAGGAGTGCATCGCAAATCAGGCTCCTCAATTATTTTTTTTTAATAGTCGGTGTAATGATGCCAGAAAAGAAATTGTTATAATTAAGTCAATGTCCACTTTGTCATCTGCATATAGATTTACATTTGTATTGATTCCAGCGGGTTTGTATTTACAAATGTTTTATACAGTGGGCCAGATTCACTCTACAGTAATAATTTGGAAATTCCCTTTTAAGTCAGTGTAACAGAGGGTAGTATCTGTCCCCATGTTTCTAAATCAGTAGCTATACAGTACAGTTCTGGCACTATGATTTATGTCCGAAATAGTGGCATTCCATATTCCCTTAGAGTATTTTAGATAAATGAATTCATATAAAATTAACTTTATATTCATTGCTAATATGAACACTATTTGTGTTCCTGCTCAAAATACCACAGATACTGCTGTAATAAGCATACTTGCCTTTACCAAATAAATTGTTGTTTGCAACTTGTCACAAGTTATGACAGATAACATAAACACTTGTATGATACTGTAAATGAAGTTTTTTTTGGGGGGGGGGAAGGGGAGTGAAATTGTGAAATGAGGTCTATTTGGGAGCAATTTTACATGCATAGACCACGAAAACCCACAATAAATATCAAATAATACAGACTTATGTGAATTGTGATTACATCTATTTTTGTAGGAATTCTATTAAGTTGTACTGAGGCAGAGATTTCATTCATTCTACAAGTTGACATTTTTTTGACTTGTCAACTCAATCTTTCTTGACAGATATTGGGGAAAATAATATTGTTTTTGACAGAGCTATTTCAATTGTTAAATGTCAGAAATATGTACCAAACTACCACATTTTGGCAGCATGAAATTGTATGTATGAGCAATTGTCCTTCAACAAATTGCTGTCACACTGAGGAGGGCAAGGATGTCAGGTCTGAGAAAAAAACAGAGCACCTGTCCTTCACTTTATATCTATATCCTTACTAACACACAGTAAATAAAAGGACCACTTTGTTTAAGATGGACAGCAGGCTGCTTTCATTAAGTGAAAACATCTGGCATTGGGAAAACACATGCTCCAGCCACAACCTGTGACTAACCAGAATATGCAGTTGTCCTTGTCGTTGCTAAATTGTCCAGCCGTACAAAACCAAATTAATCTTCTGGTTTAGACTGTTAATTTTGCTACGCACCAGGTGGCATACCTGGGAATAATTTCATTTAATGTCCGCTTCTTTACCCTAAGTTTTCTGAATCACAGACGTATTTATTGGCACCTTTCCATTCTTCTGCTTACCTACAAAATGCAGAAGATCACAAGACATACGGCAACTTGCTCACTAGAAAAAGTGCTATATTAAAGTATGTATAGTCCATTAGTAATACATAACATATATGCAGCAAAAAGAGCTGCTTCTAGAGACAGTTATAATTAATTATTCATTCACTTTTTACAAGTACAAATGTGATTATGGTATTATAAATAGATACTGCTGTGATGCTTCCACAATTTTCATCAGTGTATAGATGTGTTATACCTGCTGTATATCATCATAAACTTAATCATTGCATTAATACCTTGTCCTGCTCTACCTGCTTCTTTGTCTCTCAACATGTCTCTCATAGACGATCAGCTATTTGAAACAAGGACTGTCTTTTTATTATATGTGGAGACAGTGCCCACTATAACAGGACCATGACCCCTAGGCGCTACTGCGCTAAGCATATAATTAAAGTTGGAGCTACTAGTTCTACCTATAGATAAGGTTGCTTACCACTTTCTGCTACACAACTCTATCTTCAGTTCCTTATAATTTTTCCATTTGGTTATAATTTTAACCATTTGAGCTGAAATTTCCCATGACCCCCTCAGAAAATCAAGCCCAAGCTTGCCTGCCGCCGCCGCCTCCTTTCTTTTTCCTCTTGTTAAATTTCAGCTGAAATGGTTCAACCATTTCTCAGAATGAGTTTAAGGAAAACTTTTCCTCATGTTAAAAAACACATTTACAACCATTGTTGAATCTCTAGTGCCTACATGTCTTACATCAGGGACTTGAAATTTGGCAGGGATGTTGCTCTGGAGTCGAGAATGTGCCTTTTGCCCAACCCCATGTAAATACACACACATTTGGCCCAGTTACAAGCTTCTGAAAAAATCACTTTTCACATATGCATTAGAGGTTTTCAGAGGCTGGAAGATAAGTTTTTTGAAGATTTTTGTCTGCACTGTGCATACTCCACCCTACAGACTCTGTGCCTTCCCCACAGAGCAACTGAATATGATCCAATCCAGGACTGCAGGAGCAGAGGAGGACTTTCTGTATAATTACTCCCCCTGTCTGCTGTGGGGCCACGTGTTGGAAATAAGAGCAAGGAGGCTTTCTCTCCTCTACTCTCAATACTCTTGCGGGAGTCCAGGTGGTCAGGAAGAGGAAGTAGCTTGACTCAAATGCAGAGGAGGGTTGGGACATGGGTAGGCAGGAGCTAAGGGGAAGAGGGTATAGCTGTTGTAGTGGAGCAAAGAGGCAGGAGACAGAATAGATGAAAATACTCTGTTTCCTGGGGAAAACTTTAGCTATCCACACATGCACATTCACACAACGAATCCCCTTTCCCCAGAGTTCTATTCTAGGGAATTTCAGAATTACTAACAGTTGTTATTAATGAATTCTCCACATCTCATCTACTTCTTTATCCTCTGTATCCTAGTTCCTGTCCCTTCTCTATTTCTAGAGTCACAGTCTGTGGGTATCAGCCCCATTAGGCATCTTACATTCTGGATAGACCCCATGAATGATTGAACTGTACCATGTATTAGGGAATTTTCCTCTGTTTTTCTGTTTTCATTGAGCGGTATGTATGTAAAAATAAAATTTTTTGATTTGTATGAAATGGCTTAAACCTCAACAAATCATTCATATTTCA
Organism: Terrapene triunguis; assembly: GCF_002925995.2. Taxonomy (NCBI): domain Eukaryota; kingdom Metazoa; phylum Chordata; order Testudines; family Emydidae; genus Terrapene; species Terrapene triunguis. The sequence continues at coordinate 50,062,888 of NW_020664393.1, forward strand.
ATTTACTGTTGACTGAAATGTAGCAACATTTTAATATACTAATTCCAATACATTTTCACTGGTATTTGAAATATTTGCCCAATGTTTGTTAGACCTCTGGAGACACTGGAATTGTGATTATGTAATCATAATGCATATGTAGCAAATCTATTATAATGGACTTGGAACCCAGATTAAACAAAGTCTTAAACTTTTTAAAAGTTTTATTTGAAGGCTCACTCTTTCTGTTGAAAAAGAACAGAATTAGCACACTGTAGACCAAGATAGAGAACTCATGACTCATGTGGTGAACTAAATTCTACTCATATTGCTTCCTATTGAAAACAAGAATGCAAAAAAGCAGGTTATGGTTGTGATGGGTTTGGTCACAGAGACCCCCTTGGGACTGTCACCTGATATTCTGAAACTACCTCTGAGCCCGTTTTTCCTGCCAGCTTGGGACTCCAGAACCCTCTCTTGTTGAGCCAGACATGCTACTCTGCTGCAACACAGACCCAAGGTCTGAACCATGCCCCCAAAGCTGCAGACTTTAACCAAAACTGCTTAACAGGTTTCCTATATCTAGCACCCAGATATCCTGCTCCCAATGGGATTCACACCCCAAATAAATCTGTTTTACTCTGTATAAAGCTTATACAGGATAAACTCATAAATTGTTCACCCTCTATAACACTGATAGAGAGATATGCACAGCTGTTTGTTCCCCTGGGTATTAATCACTTACTCTGGGTTTAATAATAAACAAAAGTGATTTTATTAAGTATAAAAAGTAGGATTTAAGTGGTTTCAAGTCATAACAGACCAAACAAAGTAAGTTACCAAGAAAAATAAAACAAAACTCGCAAGTCTAAGCCTAATACATTAAGAAACTGAATACAGGTAAAATCTCACCCTCAGAGATGTTCCAATAAGCTTCTTTCACAGACTAGACTCCTTCCTAGTCTGGGCCCAGTCTTTTCCCCGGTACAGTTTTTATTAGTTCCATCTTAGGTGATAACTAGGGGATTTCTTATGACTAGCAGTTCCCTTTGTTCTGTCCCACCCCCTTTTATGACTTTGGCACAAGGCGGGAATTTTTTGTCTCTCTGGCTCCCCACCCCTCCTTCTAAATGGAAAATCACCAGGTTTAAGATGGATTCCAGTGCCAGGTGACATGGTCACATGTCCTGTGAGACCCCAAGCCTCCATTCTTTCTGGCCTGACTCATATGAACTCAGAAAGGCTTACAAGTAACAGAGCCATTTACAACCAATTGTTCTGGTTAATGGGAGCCATCAAGATTCTAAACCACCATTAATGGCCCACACTTTGCATAATTACAATAGGACCTCAGAGTTAACTTCATATTTCTAGTTTTAGATACGAGAATTATACATACATACAAATACGATGAACACAGTAGATTATAAGCTTTGTAATGATACATTACAAGAGATCTTTTGCATAAAGCATATTCCAGTTACATTATATTCACATATAAAGCATATGGAGTGCAACATCACAATGATGAGTTGAGAAACATCTGTATTATTTTTTTATGAATATGCTGCGTGCAGAGGAGTGTGTGTGTGTGTGTGTGTGTGTGTGTGTGAGAGAGAGAGAGAGATGGATTACCTGCTCTGGGCTAGATCAAAAGGTGTTAAAAGAATCAAACAGGGCAGGTAAAACAATGATTCAGCTAACATGCCTTGAAGAAACCATGTGGAAGCTGTTTATTGGAGAATACCCCTACTTGGCTCCAGCCAAGCTAAGAAGGGTTTATTCTCCCAAGACCAAACTTAGGATCAAAAGGAAGATACCAAACTATTAGAGGACCCTGGGTGACAGTTGAAAGAGTGGCCAGAGGCTTCCCAGCAGTGTCTGTGAGAGCTGGCAAGGAGGCACACATTGGCAGAGAACATGCTTCAAGAAGGATAGCCTCATTCTCCCAGTCAGACATGGGTGCTAGCTGAGCTGAGGGGAATTTGCAAGGAAAGATTAAGGTTCAGGTAAGGGGAAATATGTATATAGGACACTTTTTGTGTTGAAGTCATGAACTTAGGACTCTGCATTGGTGTTGTGCCAGCTGGGCATGGGAAACAAGCAGGGAGAACTGAAAGTCCTGGCACAGTCAAGAAACTGTGATGTGATTGGAATAACAGAGACTTGGTGGGATAACTCACATGACTGGAGTACTGTCATGGATGGATATAAACTGTTCAGGAAGGACAGGCAGGGCAGAAAAGATGGGGGAGTTACATTTTATGTAAGAGAGGAGTATGACTGCTCAGAGCTCCGGTATGAAATTGCAGAAAAACTTGAGAGTCTCCGGATTAAGTTTAGAAGTGTGAGCAACAAGTAAATATGGCAGGCGACCAGCTTGGCTTAACAGTGAAATCCTTGCTGATCTTAAACGCAAAAAAGAAGTTTACAAGAAGTGGAAGATTGGACAAATGTCTAGGGAGGAGTATAAAAATATTGCTCAGGCATGCAGGAGTGAAATCAGGAAGGCCAAATCACACTTGGAGTTGCAGCTAGCAAGAGATGTTAAGAGTAACAAGAAGGGTTTCTTCAGGTATGTTAGCAACAAGAAGAAAGTCAAGGAAAGTGTGGGCCCCTTACTGAATGAGGGAGACAACCTAGTGACAGAGGATGTGGAAAAAGCTAATGTACTCCATGCTTTTTTTGCCTCTGTCTTCACGAGCAAGGTCATCTCCCAGACTGCTGTACTGGGTAGCACAGTATGGGGAGGAGGTGACCAGCCGTCTGTGGAGAAAGAAGTGGTTCGGGACTATTTAGAAAAACTGGACGAGCACAAGTCCATGGGGCTGGAAGCGCTGCATCCGAGGGTGCTAAAGGAGTTGGCGGATGTGATTGCAGAGCCATTAGCCATTATCTTTGAAAACTCATGGTGATCGGGGGAGGTCTCGGATGACTGGAAAAAGGCTAATGTAGTGCCCATCTTTAAAAAAGGGAAGGAGGAGGATCCGGGGAACTACAGGCCAGACAGCCTCACTTCAGTCCCTGGAAAAATCATGGAGCAGGTCCTCAAGGAATCAATTCTGAAGCACTTAGAGGAGAGGAAAGTGATCAGGAATAGTCAGCATGGATTCACCAAGGGCCAGTCATGCCTGATTAACCTAATTGCCTTCTATGATGAGATAACTGGCTCTGTGGATGAGGGGAAAGCAGTGGATGTGTTATTCCTTGACTTTAGCAAAGCTTTTGATACGGTCTCCCACAGTATTCTTGCCAGCAAGTTAAAGAAGTATGGGCTGGATGAATGGACTATAAGGTGGATAGAAAGCTGGCTATGGGCTCAATGGGTAGTGATCAATAGTTCCATGTCTAGTTGGCAGCTGGTATCAAGCGGAGTGCTCCAAGGGTCAGTCCCGGGGCCAGTTTTGTTCAATATCTTCATTAATGATCTGGAGGATGGCGTGGACTGCACTCTCAGCAAGTTTGCAGATGACACTAAACTGGCAGGAGTGGTAGATACGCTGGAGGGTAGGGATAGGATACAGAGGGACCTAGACAAATTAGAGGATTGGGCCAAAAGAAACCTGATGAGGTTCAACAAGGACAAGTGCAGAGTCCTGCACTTAGGATGGAAGAATCCCATTCACTGTTACAGACTAGGGACCAAATGGCTAGGGAGCAGTTTTGCAGAAAAGGACCTAGGGGTTACAGTGGACGAGAAGCTGGATATGAGTCAACAGTGTGCCCTTGTTGCCAAGAAGGCTAACTGCAATTTGGGCTGTATAAGTAGGGGCATTGCCAGCAGATCGAGGGACTGATCATTCCCCTCTATTCGACATTGGTGAGGCCTCATCTGGAGTACTGTGTCCAGTTTTGGGCCCCACACTACAAGAAGGATGTGTAAAAATTGGAAAGAGTCCAGCGGAGGGCAACAAAAATGATTAGGGGGCTGGTGCACATGACTTATGAGGAGAAGCTAAGGGACCTGGGATTGTTTAATCTGCAGAAGAGAAGAATGCGGGAGGGGGGGTTTGATAGCTGCTTTCAACTACCTGAAAGGGGATTCCAAAGAGGATGGATCTAGACTGTTCTCAGTGGATCAGATGACAGAACAAGGAATAATGGTCTCAGGTTGCAGTGGGGGAGGTTTAGGTTGGATATTAGGAAAAATCCTAGGAGGGTGGTGAAGCACTGGAATGGGTTACCTAAGGAGGTGGTGGAATCTCCTTCGTTAGAGGTTTTTAAAGTCAGGCTTGACAAAGCCCTGGCTGGGATGATTTAGTTGGGAATTGGTCCTGCTTTGAGCAGGGGATTGGACTAGATGACCTCCTGAGGTCCCTTCCAACCCTGATATTCTATGATCTGAAGGTTGGGATGGGTCAGCGTTTCCATGCTGACCAGGTCTGAAGCTGCCACAGTAAGTCACTCACTGGCTATCTAGCGCTAAATGGGGCCCCACTCCTTTTCTTACAAGTTGGACAATGGCCCCCACCACTTAATTTGTATTGAGGTCATTTCCAGAGTTCCTGTAGATCAAATGAAGGTCCAAGTTATTTTAGGGAAACAGCAGGGGTTGTTGCTTTTTCCAGTCAGTGTAAGAGGCTGGCTGATTCTCTGTCCCGTCCATGTTTGCACAACGCAACAATGTAATGCAGTCCATAGCTTTTTTGCTTCCTGAAAAGTCTATCCTCGGCACACCCAGGTCTCTGTCTGGGAAGCTTTTGTAGAAGAGAGCAGTCTTGTCAGCACTGAAGATGTCATGCAGCTGGAACTCATCCAGAATTTGTGGGAGGTTCTCTGCCTTCCATGCAGTAGCTACTAGAAGATCAGAGTCTTATTTCTTGCCACATTCCTTATGTTGAACTACCTTGTGTCAGGCCATTCATTGATTGAACCAGCCATCTTAAGTGTTGAATTCCTTATCCTGCTCTGCTGCCAGCTGAGTTGCTTTCTGTTTCAGCATTGACACAGAGAGGCCAAAAGGCTTCAACAACATTGTCTCCCTTGCCATCACAGTGACATTTGCACCCTCTGTTTGTGCTGATCTCATCCTCCTTCAGAACGTCATCAATATTCTTTAGAATGCTTGAAACAGCAGATTAAGACACCAAGCCTTGCAGGTACTCAGTACTAGGCTCACATAGGGCCTTCAGAAACTGAACTTCATTGGTGAGAGCCAAGTCCACATGGTTGGAAGATATGACACAAAGCAGAAGTGCCCAGCTGTCAATGGGTCAAGATCAGTTCTCAGGTAAATGTTGCTAATAACTGAAAGTTGTCTATCAGGATTGCTAATAATCAGCATCCACTATACATGGCAGTAGTTTCAGGACAGCAAATTAGATGAGTGTTTTATTTATGTAATTTAATGCTTTATTACCCTTGCACTGCTGCTTGTGTGTCAGGTAATTAGGAGTGTGTAATAAACTGACACTGTTTGGCTGAAACACTCTACCCTCTTAGGAGCAATAGATCTTGCCTGGAAAGTGTTAAGTGAGTATTACTGATTCACTAAGGAAGGTGACTCATCTCATATGAATATAAGAGCAGGTTGAGAGGATCTACTTTGTGGGCTGAGCAGTCCAGAGGGAGAAACCAGAGAAGCGGCCAAACCTGGGGAGAAAGTTTGAGTTTCTTAGTGGTTTGTTGTTGTTTTTTTGTTTCTCAATAAAGCCAAAACCCAGGAAGGGGTGAGTTTTTTGTGGTCTGTGTCAGTAGAGACATCTGAGAGAGGTGCTTGCTCACAGACTGTTACTCTGGAGTAACATTTATGGACTTCTTATAAGAAGGGAGGTGGTTATGTGTGGGAGGGCAGGGGACTGGGAGGACTGTTGCTTAAGTAATGTGTTCCCCTAGGCTCAACATTCACTTTGATCTTTTCATAACATCTGTGCAGTGCCAGAATCTATTTCAGTTAAATTCTGATTGCAAAATGTGGGGGAGAGGGGAAGTTGTTACAGCTCTGATTTCAGGCACTAAAGTTGACCTTCAATGTGTTCAAGTAAAACAAACAAGCAAACATACAAGGATAAAGGAATGCATGTTTGATTCTAAATTGTATTTAAAAACTCATTTTGGAGGTTGGGGAAGGGTGTTTTTGGTGGTGAGTAATGTGTATGCAAAAGAAGAAGGTTCTTGACTAGAAGTTCCCAAGCTAAGGCCCACAGAGAGCAGGCTACTTTTTCTTTTCCAGCTAAAACAAACAAAACAGAAGAATGGGAGAGTTGAAGTGGAGAGAAAAAGTAGTATGTGAGATTGTCGCCCCCCCCCCCCAAAAAAAAGAGACAGGAGTTTATTGCATCAAAGACATCTAATAATACGTACTAGTATTTTTAATATAAGCAATTGTCAGTGGTTGGAGTGGGGCATCATGTCAGACTGTGCCCTTTGTCAAGCTGTGCCCCTTTTTCTTTCTGACATGTTCAAACTTCTCTGAACAGACCTAGTGAGAAAGTGTGGCGTTTATGCCTATGTGCATTGGAGAGCTGAAGTACCCATGCCCTTACCCTGTCCTCTACCCTCAGATTCAGTGAGTGTTTCACTTTCACTTTCTCAAGAATCTGGCCCTAAAAAGGGCACATTTTGAGGAGTATAGAAGTGTAAGGACATCAATAGGTCATCTAGTCCAGTCCCCTGTGTTCAAGGCAGGACTAAGTAACAGGGCTGGCTCTAGGCACTAGCATTTTAAGCATGTGCTTGGGGTGGCACTCCTCAAGGGGCGGCATTCCGGCCTTTGGGGGCGGCTCTTTTCAAGGGGCGGCACTCCAGGTTTTTTTTGTTTTGGGGAGTTTTTTTGCTTTGGCGGTAGCACTCCGGCTTTTTTGTTGTTGTTGTTGCTTGGGGCAGCAGAAAACCTGGAGCCGGCCCTGCTAAGTAAGACCATTCCTGACAGCTCTTCCATCAAAATGTGCCTGCTACCCACTTTGTATTCCTGGCAATGAGGAAAACCTATTTGATGAGTTCCCCCTAAGCTATCAAAATGTGTCCTCCTTGGGTTAGGAGGGAAAACAATATAAATAAATTCCTGGTAACATTTTTCATGTAACTTGGAATTTTTGTTGGACTTCTTGAGTGAAAAAAAAAAATTAAATAAAACTAAACAAATACTTTTAATTCAGTTTTTAAAAATTTCTCTTTGAGGGTTTCCCCAGTACCCCACATTTTCTCCCTGGGAAAAAAAGGGAGGGGAAAAAGAGAGAACTGAAATTTGAAATATCTTTTGGTTTTCAAAAAGTGGGGGGAAAAGTAAAAAAAAAAAAAAAAAAAAATAAAAAAAAAAATAATAAAAAAAAAGAAGAAAAAAAAAAAAAAAAAAAAAAAAAAAAATTTAACTGACTGAAAATTATTCACAAAACTTTGTTTAGTTTGTAAAGATTTATTTTGTGAGGAAAAATAACTTCAACCACTCTGTCACAGGGTTCAATTGCTGTTGGGCGCCTCCTTGTGGCTGGGTCTTGGGATTAGTTCCACTCAGGTCTGACATCCCTCTTCTGATAGATTGCTCCCTCTCCATCCCTCCTCATTCTCGAAGACTCACGGTGCCCCTCTTTGGAACTCAGCCCCCTGGTCAGATCACTATTTTTCTCCCCCTTCTGGGGTATCAAAGTCCCACTGGGTCAGCTGTCCGCATGCCATCCCAGACAGTCTTCTGTTCAAAGGCCAGATCGTATGACACTTCCCCAGTGTCTTGTTGGGGAACATGGATCCACCCACTACTTCAGGTTCCCACCCAGGGACCCCATCGTCTAGCAACTATGGTCCGCTTGCTCACAGATCTTGTTGCTATTTCACTTCTTTATCTGCTTCCTGCTTCCCTTCTCTATCATCTGTCCACACCACTCTGGGTTCAGAGGCCCAAACTCCCTTCTCCCAGGGAGTAACTGTAGACTACTCCTTTCTTTGGCATCTTGTCAGACTTTGTAGCCACAAACCCACTTCCCTTCTCCCAGGGAATGACTGCAGATTACTTCCCCTGCAGCCCTCTTCTGTTCTTAGCTTGCTGGCTTTATACAAGCTCCAGGGCCGGCTTTAGGGCGATTCAGCCGATTCCTCGGAATCGGGCCCCATGCCCCTAAGAGGGCCCCGCAGCGTCCCGAAGGAGCTGCCGCTGAAGTCCCGCCACTGTCTTCGGCGGCAGCTCAATCACTGCCGCGGAGGAAGGTCCCTCTGCCAAAGTGCTGCCGAAGGCACCGACAGCCGATTGAGCTGCCGCCGAAGTCCTGGCACTGTCGTCGTCAGCAGCTCAATCGTTGCTGCTGTCTTCGGCGGCATTTCGGCGGAGGGTACTTCCTCTGCGGCAGAGATTGAGCTGCCGCCAAAGACAGCGGCGGGACTTCGGCGGCAGCTCCTTCGAATCGGGCCCCGTGGTGCCTAAAGCCGGCCCTGACAAGCTCAGCCGGCCCCTGTCCAGCTGGCCTTCATCATCAATTAGCCTTTCAGTCCCTGGATCTTCCAGTGTATCAGGTAAACTGTCCGAACAGCCTGCCCTGCCTTGTGTAGAGTAGGCCCCCCATTCACACACTCCTTGACTTTATTATTCATATGGCAGTTGCACCAAACTCAGGGATCAGGACCCCACTATAGGAGACCCTGAAAAAACAAAGGTTGTTTTTTTTAGATTCCCTTTCCCCATAGAATTCACAAATAAGATTATGGTAAAATATAGCAGGTGGATAAAGAGACAGATAGGTAGGAGATAAGTTAATAGTAAAGATGAATATGTTTGTGTAACTAGTGTCAGAGTCAAAGTTGCAACAGGTGGCTGCTAGCCTAAGTGCTCCAATGATGTGTGGATCCTCTGTGGCTGCTTCCTGACCTCCCTCACTCTCATCCTTAACATCCCCCTCCATTGCTGCAGAGCCACAAACTTGCCTGTTGGAAGGAGGTGGTGAGGTGGCGGATTTCTGCCAACTTTTACTCTCTTCTAGATGGAGGGATAGTAGGCCCATAGGGTTTGTCTGCACTGCAATTAGACATCCACGCCTGGCCTTTGTAAGCTGACTTGGGCTCAGGCTACAGGGCTATAAAATTGCAGTGTAGACCTTCCTGTGAGCGGGGATAGTCCCTAAGGCTCGGTTCTTTTCTGAGCCTGAATGTCAACACTGCACTTTTACAGTTCTGTAGCCCGAGCCCACTGACATGGGCCAGCAATGGGCAATCAATGTTTAAATTGGAGACTCTCTAAATAAATAGTTTATATGGTTTCTCTTCTGAGTTCTTATATGGCAATCTAAATCCATAATATTTTAATAGAAGTGCCATGTTCTTCAACTGTGCATTGCTAATGTGCAGCTAAACAGAACAGTAGGCACCAGGTAAGAATGTAATTGAGACTGGAAAATTGTGATGTAAGAACATACACTATGAGAATTATGTCACCGCATATGTCTTCATAACCTTTAACTTCCAATGAGGGTACTGAAATTGAAGTAGTTAGTTAACCTGCTGCATTTTAACTAGAAAATTTGATTAATCAAGCATAGGTTTTCCAGTGGATTCTGAATTGATCTTCTGTCATCTTGTTTTATTGAGCAAATGTTTAGACCTTGTTAATCTTTGTGTTAAACAGATTTCTTTTGAAAAAAGGTAAATGTATTTATGATGAAAATAATGTGATTAGAAAAATATCTAAAATACCATTTTAAGATGAGAGCAAAAAAGTAAATCCCTTAAAAACGGTCAGTTGAAAATACTGCTTTATTGGTTTCCAGGAGGAAAATAATTCTTCAGAAGTTGTGATGTTTCTTGTGAATACTACAGACAAAATGAAAACTGTCATTTGAAAACTGACTCAGTGTAATGAGTGAAGAATCCTAAACTTTTGTTGATGAATAAGAAATGTATAAATCCCGGGGAGGTTCCAGAATAGATCTCTCTGTATTGCCCTTAACAAAAGCCAATGAAAGATCTTTTAGTCATTTTCTAATAATGAACAAATCAAGGCATCACCTGGCGAGTTTCAATGACATACAAATGCACACAGAAAACAGATGATATGATAGTTTCTTCATATTTAGTTAAAGAGGTTTTTCTTGTGACTTTTATACTTGACATTTTAGAAACATAAAATCAATGTGATTTGGTTCAGGATGAGCTGTATCTTAGACACGCCATGTGCCCCCTCCCTTCCTCCCCTCTCCCCCCCGTAGGCTTCTCTTTCAAGTGATGGGCCCGGATGTGCACTTCTCTCAGGGAATCCCAGAAATCACTCTACTCTTAGACTTATTTCCTAGGACACAGTGCCCCTGTTAACCAGCCATGTTTCTTCAGTGGGCCCAGCTGGGTTTTGTCCCCTGCCTATAGACTTCCATCCAGTAGCTGTGACCAGTATAAAAATGCAGTGTCAGAAAGCAGTGTATTCAGAATAAAGTATTATTTATTTATCCATAGGAAGATAAGCAGAAAAAGGTTAAAACAACAAAAGGCCTATATTATCTTACCTAAAATTTGGCATTAGGTAGGTCCCACTAGTCCCAGTACTGGGTGTGGGAAAGGGAGTCTGGGCCCCACTCCCATCTCTGTCTCACTTTCAGCCTTAGTTATTGTCTCTCCCTTTGACTTCACAATCATGTTTTCTATCAATTTCAAAGTTCCTTTGAGGGTCCTGGGATTCCTGAACTTGGTTAGTCTGGTTTATGCATCTCACCAAGGGGTTGAAAGTAAACTTCCAGTAGTGGATTCACTGGTATTGTCCATTAAGCAACAGTAATTGAGTTAGTCATTGTCTGCCTTCCTGGGTATATGTAAAACCATGGAGCATTGAGTTAACTCTTTGCTAACATGCTGTCTGTTATATGGGAATAATCATATAGACAGAGATGCACACAACATTTATTAAAAGATACAAATATTGCCAATGTTCTTCACACAATAAAAATTACTTTTAGTGCACAAAGCTTAGTTTACTAAGAATCTGGAATTCAGGCTCCCAAGCAAATATAGATTTTGACATTTTCAGTGTTTGACTAGAGAGGTTTTGACTGAATAACCACACTAGATCAACAAATCATTCTGACTGCTCCAGTAACTGGTATTACTGATCTTTCCTGTCATTGTATAAAGGTATGTAGGAATTCAGAAAACAGACAAAACTTGAAATATAGTTCTTTCTCAGATGGTAAATCTAATAGCTATGCTTTAATAGTCAACATTTATCATACTGTAGTATTTAACTTTACTGTGTTTTTTTTTTCTATACTTGAATGTGTACTGCAGAAAAATACACAATATGATATTTTCTGTAATTGCAACGATTACATATGGTTATTTGTTTTGCTTTATTATTAGATCTAAGAAATGAATTTACTACTAACATTGTTTTTGAGGATTTGTCCAATAAAGATAACATATGATAGAGTTTAACATGAGAATGATCATACTGGATTAGACCAACAGTCCATCTAGTGACAGTAGTGAATGCCAGATGCTTCAGAGGGAATGAGCAGAACAGGGCAATTTTCAAGTGATCCATCCTTTGTTGTCCAGTCCCAGCATCTGGCAGTCAAAGCTTAGGGACATCGAAACCATGGGGTTCCATCCCTGACCATCTTGGTTAATAGCCACTGATGGACCTGTCCTCCATGAACTTATCTAATTTGTTTTTGAAACCAGTTATAGTTTTGGCCTTCACAACATCCACTGGCCAAGAGTTCCACAGATTGATGGTGTGTTTTGTGAAGAAGTACTTGCTTGTGTTTGTTTTAAAACAATTGCCTATTAATTTCATTAAGTTCTTGTGTTATGGGAAGGGGTAAATAACACTTCCTTATTCACTTTCCCCACACCATTCATAATTTTATAGAGGTCTGTCATATCCCCCGTTAGTCATCTCTTTTCTACACTGCGTAGTCTATATATTTTTTTTAATCTCTCCTCATATCAAAGTTGTTCAATACCCCTAATAATTTTTGTTGCCCTTCTCTGTAGATTTTCCAACTCTAATATATCTTTTTTTGAGATGGGATGACCGGAATTGCATGCAGTATTCAAAGTGTGGGCGTACCATGGATTTATATAGTGGCATTATGATATTTTTGTCTTATTATCTATCTATCTCCTAATGGTTCCTAACATTCTGTTAGCTTTTTTAACTGCTGCTGCACACTGAGTGGCTGTTTTCAGAGAACTATCCATGTTGATGCCAAGATCTTTCTTGAGTGGTAGCAGCTAATTTAGACTCCATCATTTTGTATGTATAGTTGGGATTATGTGTTCCAATGAGCATTACTTTGCACACTGAATGTCATTTGCCATTTTGTTGCCCAGTCACCTAGTTAGGTGACTAGGCAACAGAATGGCAAATGACATTCAGTGTGAGATGCCTTTATAACTCTTTGCAGTCAGCTTTGGACTTATAAAATTACTCAAGATAGTTATCTGCAAACTTTGCCACCTGACTGTTTACCCTTTTTTCCAGATCATTTATGAATGTGTTGAACTGCACTGGTCCCAATACAGATCCCTGCAGGACAACACTATTTACCTCTATCTACTGTGAAAATTGACCATTTATTCCTACCCTTTGTTTCCTATCTTTAACCAGTTACTGATCCATGAGAGGGCCTTCACTGTTATCCCATGATAGCTGATGGAACTTGTCAAAGGCTTTCTGAAAGTCCAAGTATACCATATCCACTGGGTCATCCTTGTCTACATGTTTGCTGACCCCTTCTTCTCCCTCCCCCTCCTAAGAATTCTAAGAGATTGGTGAGGCATGATTTCTCGTTATGAAGGCCATGTTCCCTCTTCACCAACAAATCCTGTTCATCTATGTGTCTGATCATTCTGTTCTTTAGTATAGTTTCAACCAATTTGCCTGGTACCGAAGTTAGGCTTACTGTAATTGCCAAGATCACCTCTGGAGCCTTTCACATACATATTTTATCCGCAGTTTTAACTTTTTAAAATATATTACACTCGGCTTGGAAATGAAATGATAACTTTTCAGTACTATTATAGGACAAACATCATGATATTGTTTTATGTATGTGATACATACAATGGAGGAGGAATACAGGTACACTTACCCTGGTACTGTGACAATACTTATTAAATACTCAAGGTGATGATCTAAATTTATAAAGAAAGACAAGACATAAACAAACTAGGGAAATACAACCTAGATGGAGCTACTGGTTGGAAAATTGTTCCCAGAGAGTAGTTATCAGTGGTTTACAGTCATGCTGGAAGGGCATAATGAGTCGGGTCCCGCAGGGATCGGTTCTGGGTCCAGTTCTGTTCAATATCCTCATCAGTGATTTCGATAATGGCATAGAGAGTACACTTATAAAGTTTGCGACCGATACCAAGCTGAGAGGGGTTGCAAGTGCTTTGGAAGATAAGATTAAAATTCAAAATGACCTGGACAAACTGGAGAAAGGGTCTGAAGTAAATAGGATAAAATTCAATAAGGACAAATGCAAAGTACTCCACTTAGGAAGGAACAATCAGTTGCACACATACAAAATGGGAAATGACTGCCTAGGAAGGAGTACTGAGGAAAGGGATCTGGGGGCCATAGTGGATCACAAGCTAAATATGAGTCAACAGTGTAACACTGTTGCAAAAAAAGCAAACATCATTCTGGGATGTATTAGCAGGAATATTGTAAGCAAGACATGAGAAGTAATTCTTCCGCTCTACTCCGCACTGATTAGGCCTCAACTTGAGTATTGTGTCCATTTCTGGGTGCCACATTTCAGGAAAGATTTGGAGAAAGTCCAGAGAAGGGCAACAAAAATGATTAAAGGTTTGGAAAACATGACCTATAAGGGAAGATTGAAAAAATTGGGTTTGTTTACTCTGAAGAAGAGAAGACTGAGAAACATAACAGTTTTCAAGTACATAAAATATTGTTATAGAGAAAGAGGAGGGAGAAAAATGGTTCTTCTTAACCTCTGAAGATAGGACAAGAAGCAATGGTCTTAAATTGCAGCAAGGGCACTTTAGGTTGGACATTAGGAAAAACTTCCTAACTGTCAGAGTGGTTGAGCACTGGAATGAATTGCCTAATGAATATACTGAAGAGAAATTGGCCTGATGCATATTGTAAATCATAGGCTTTGAAGTGAATTAGAATTGGAGCTTTGATGCTTTTAGAGCTACTTTCAGTCTGAAATCTAGTTCCGTTTTTAAAAATGAACTAAAAGTAGTTTTGGATACAGCACCTGACCCTGAACTCTCCTTGTGGTGGATATCCATCCTATTTCTATTTTTTTTTCCACTTTGGAGAAAGGAAGGTGAAAAGGCCCAGTGAAACAAATCTAGCTGATTGTGCAGAGGAAACAATGGAACTAACTAGACCCAAAGTACTGCTAAGTTCACTGTGGAAAGTATACTAAGTTAAACAAAAACAGAAAACGTAGTGATTTTTTTTCTTTATTACCTTTGTCAGACCACTCAGTGATACCTCATGTTAGTCCCAAAGTTACCAATGTCCCACTCAAATTTGGCATCCCCTTCACCTTTATTGTTGAAATTTATTTATATTGGAAATAAAGAATCATGAAAACTGAGTTTAAAGAAAGTTAATTGCATTAAATAAATGAATCCCACCAGGGCCGTACTTAGGATTTATGGGGCCCTACGCAATATTATTAAACTAGTGCCCCTATGCCCGATTTGGGGCACAACCACCACCCCTGCGTGCGCTGGGTGTGCGGGAGCCGACCCACTCTTACCTGCTTTCCTGGTGGTGCCCCAAATTTTCGGGTGCCCTATGCAGCCGCGTATGCTGCGTATGCCTAAGGATGGCCATGAATCCTGTAGCACTTTCAGGTCTTTGTCATACTTTGCATCCCACATTTGAACCTTGGCAATAACAAGTTTATCAGCAGAATATGAAAGGCATGGACTAGATGGAGTGAGGAGAGCAGAGTGATCTGCAATAGGAGACGGCCTATTAAGTTGAAAGGTAAGATCTACAAGACAAATAAGTAGGCCTGCACGTTTGTATGGGACTGAATTCTGGGCATTGAGGAAGAGACAGGAGCAAATAATGAATTCTGTGAGAATGAAAATGTTAAGATAGATGCTTGAAGTTAAAAGGATGAATCATGTATGGAGCAAAAAAAATTAGGGGAAGTGTGAAGATGGTACCTGTGACGGGTTGCCCCCGGGATGCCACTTGGAACTGGGATACCACTAAGCCCTCTCACTGATCAGCCTGGGCTCCCTTTCACACTGCTGCTGTGACAAGCTGCAGACCCGCTCCCGGTCCTAGAATTCACACAGGCAGGGACACACCCAGTTGCAGTTACATGCACGCTCTCTGACCAGCCACTACATGAACCACCAATAAAGAGGCTACAGCCAAGATAACTCCAGCTCCCCAGGTAAGCACCCCCCTCTGGAGTATACAAAATTATACCGTTTTATGCTGCACAGGGAACTGTACAGTATAAGCTCATAGAGTTCACCTCTCCCTCACTGGAGAGGAAATGCAACGGCCTCTGCCCCTTGAGCTAAAATTCCCAAGCACTTCACTCCAAACTTACTGGTTTAGATTGAAACATAAAATAAGTTTATTAACTACAAAAGATAGATTTTAAGTGATTATAAGTGATAGCAAACAGATCAAAGCAGATAACCTAGTAAATAAACAAAAACACAAACTAAACTTAAGATACCAGAAGGATAGGATTTGAATTAACAATCTCTCACCCTGACTGATGAATCTGCAAGCCTGCTTGTATCTCAAGGCACAAGCAGCACTTGCTTTGTAGCTTGGGATTCCCCTCTGCCCCCCATTCCAAGTACTTTTGGGGGGGGATTTTCTCCTAGGTGTTCAGTTGTAGGGGAGTGAAGAACAACCGATGATGTCACTCAGTGCCTTATATAGCTTTAGCATATGTCAGGAACCCTTTGTCCCAAACTCAGTTTGTGGGGAAAACACTGATATCCAAAACGGAGTTCTGTGCTATGTGGCCTGTTCACATGCCCTTGCATACCTTGCTAAGTCATAGCAGCCATTACGTGTCTACACTGGCACTTTACAGTGCTGCAACTTTCTCGCTGCACTCAGGGGGATGTTTTTTCACACCCCTGAGCAAGTTTCAGCGCTGTAACGTGCCGGTGTAGAAGTGCACCAGTGCTGGGAGCCATGCTCCCAGTGTTGGGAGCTACTCCCCTCGTGGAGGTGGGTTTTTTAGAGCGCAGGGAAAGCTCTCTCCCAGTGTTATGCCGCGACTACACAAGCGCGGTAACGCTTGAACGTTGCAAGTGAAGACGTGCCCTTACAGGCTGTCTGTAGCATTCTCAGGAATTCTCACCGGGGGGGAATAAGCTTCTTCTAAGGCCTATTGTTTTTCCTAATGGCCTGTTACCTTGAATAGGCCCTTCACAGCTGGCTTTCTAGGAAGCATTTTGCCTAGTGGGTGTCACCCAGGTGTGACTACATGTGAAATACATATACATAGTCAATATTCACAACTTCAGATACAAAAATGATACATGCATACAAATATGATTTGATGAATATTATCCTAACTTTTCCAATGACACCTTACATGACCCATCTTGTACAAAATGCATCACAATTATGCCATAATCATATCATATATAATAATATTACTAGGATGAATATGGGGTGTAGTGTCACAGTACACATTGCAGAAAAAGTTGAATGAATCAAGACTTAAATGGTTTGAGCATATGAAAAGAAAAGGAGAAGAATATACAGTAGATTGCTCTTAATAATAACAACACAGATATTAGCAATGGTTGGTCAATAGCAACATTGGCCAGGAACCGATCTGATCCCATTGACTTGAATGTTAATGGGATTTGGATGTAGGCAATGGTATGCCGTTTATTAACACCATTGGGGACGGGGGGAGAAAAGTCCCACCTACAGGCAGGCTTGCGAGGCTGCAGCCAGAGAAGAAAGTACTGGGATGTGCCTTCCCTGGCTACAGCCTCCCAAACCTCCCTGTGCACAGGGACCATACAGGAGATAAGGGGCTGCAGGTTGAGAGGGAACATTATGAGCAGGGCAATAATAGGGAGTGGGGCTGCAGCCCAGATGCCAAAGCTGCGCTCTCTCTGGGCTGCACCCTAATGGGGAACTTCACACAGGGAAGGAAGTGCTGGGATATGCTGAGTCCCAACCGCTGGAGGGAGCAGGCAGAGCTACTGTGCAGCTCCATGGGCTCCTAGCACCTCTACTCCCCATAGAAAGCCCCAGCACCGAGGCTACAGCTCCTGTCCCCACTGCTGCCCTACCTGCAGGTGGTTTGCAGTGGTGCAGACAGGGAAGGTAAGTCCCAATGCTTCCTCCTTTGGCTGCAGCCCCAGAAACCTGTGTTCAGCTTATTAGCAACTGCTGGATAATGTCAACTTTTTGCTGGCACTGAATTTACTTAATAGGAAATGGTGTTAAACCAGTGGTGGGCACTCTGTGGCCCGTGGGCCGTAGGCGGTCCAACAGGGTAATCTGATTGCAGGCTATGAGACATTTTGCTCACGTTGACCGTCCGCAGGCATGGCCCCCCCACAGCTCCCAATGGCCGTGTTTCGCTGTTCCTGGCCAATGGGAGCTGCGGGAAGCAGTGGGCCGCAGGGTTGTGCTGACTGTTGCTTCCCGCAGCTCCCATTAGCTGGGAACGGCGAACTGCAGCCACTGGGAGCTGCTGGGGGGGCCGTGCCTGTGGACGGTCAACGTCAGCAAAATGTCTTGCAGCCCGCAATCGGATTACCCTGATGGTCTGCATGTGGCCCGCAGGTTGCCCACCACTGTGTTAAACTTTAGAAGTGGAGGATAAGGAAAAAGTTGGATGACCCAAAATTAGGTGGAGGGATGTCATACAAAAGGATTTGGTTAGTTGCAGAGTTTCCAAGGAACTGTTTCAAGGCAGACAGGAATGGAGAAGGACTACTTCAAGCGCTGACCCCATATAGATGGGACCAAACCTAGAAGCTGATGATGATTTGGGCCTCAATGGGTTCAGATGTATTTTTTTTCCAGTAACTGTTGTCATAGATGTAACAAAAAAACCTACACTAATGTCCTTGCTTTTATCAGTTTAAATAAGACTAACACAATTTTGATATAGGGTTTTATTTTTTTTTCCCCTTTGAACCAACTAGGATTTTTTTTATTTAGAATTTACAAGGTGATCATTCAGGCAAAACTTATATTGACTTAAATGGAAGGATTGCCTGGGGGCTCAGCTGTGCCTTTTAGGAACAGTCACACTCTGGGGCTGCTGAGAAGCCATGTTGCCCCTGAGGAAACTCACGGCAGAAACTCACATTTCTTGAAGGAGTCAGAATTCAGCACAGGGCTCTCCGGCATGAAAAGGGAGTGAGCTCACTGTTACACCCCTCTAGGGGTGTAGTCTGGCCTCCTACTGCATGCATGCCTTGACAGCTTTGCTGTGCAGTACCTCAGGAGGCATGGCCAGACTGTGTCATGGTTTGTGAGTTACTTAGAATGTTACTCTGCATCCATCAATAGTGTTGTGACCATGTTCTCTTTCATGGTCCCAGGCAATAACTTTTCAACAATCCTACACAATATTAACCTTTTTACTCTATTAACAGCTCGATGCAAAGCGCACAGGAGTCAGTGCAAAGATTGAGGTAAGCACTGCCTGGAGCCTGCACCCCTGAGCCACTTCCCCATGCCCCAACCCCCTGCCCCAGCCCTGATCCCCCTCCCGCCCTCCAAACCCCT